>NC_136263.1:176876625-177154125 GCF_964187855.1 Myxine glutinosa | reverse complement strand
TTTGGGGCTTTTGGGTCTTAAGGGTCTTTTGGTTCTTCTGGGTCTTTCAGGGTCTTTGGGGTATTTTTTTTTTTTTTTAGTATTTATTGGTCTTTTGGGGTCTTCAAACATTGTCTTTAAGGGTCTTTGGGGTCTTCAGGGTGTTTTGGCTCTTCAGGGTGTTTTGGGTATTTGGGGTCTTTTGGGTCTTCAGGGTATTTTGGATCTTCAAGGTGGTTTGGGTCTTCAGGGTGTTTTGGGTCTTTGGGGTGTTTTAGGTCCTCAGGGTATTTTGGGCCTTCGGAGACTTTTGGGTCTTCAGGGTCTTTTGGATCTTCTGGGCCTTTAATGGTATTTTCGGTCTTTGGGGTGTTTTGGGTCTTCGGGGTCATTGGGGTCTTTGGGTCTTTTGGGTCTTCAGGGGCTTTTGTGTCTTAAGGGTCTTTTGTTTCCTCTGTGTCTTTAAGGGTCTTTGGTTTTTTTTTTTAGTTCTTCCGGGTATTTAAAGGTCTTTTGGGTCTTCAGTGTGTTTTGAGTCTTCAGGGTGTTTTGAGTCTTTGGGGTCTTCAGGGTATTTTGGGTCTTCAGAGTGTTTTGGGTCTTTGTTGTCTTTTGGGTCTTCAGGGTATTTTGGGTCTTCAGGGTCTTTTGTATCTAGGGGGCCATTTGTGTCTTCAGGGTCTTTTGGATCCTCTGGGCCTTTAAGGGTATTTTGGGTCTTTGGGGTGTTTTGGGTCTTCGTGGTATTTGGGGTCTTCAGGGTCTTTGGGGTATTTTGGGTCTTCAGGGTCTTTTGGGCCTTGAGGGGCTTTTGGGTATTTAGGGTCTTTTGGTTCCTCTGAGTCTTTAAGGATCTTTGGCGTATTTGGGGTCTTCTGGGTATTTAAGATCTTTTGTCTGTTTTGGGTGTTTTGGGTCTTTGGAGTATTTTCGGTCTTCAGGGTCTTTTCTGTTCTTTGGGTCTTTAAGGGTATTTTGGGTATTCCGTATCTTTAATGGTCTTTTGGGTTTTTGTGGTATTTTGGGTCTTTGCAGTCTTTAAGGGTATGTTGGGTCTTTAGGGGTCTTTGTGGTCTTAAAGGTCTTAGGGAACTTAAAGGGTCATCAAAGGTTTGAGGGGTCTCAGCAGTCTAAAGGGTCAAAAGGTATATACCAACAGTACGTAATTAAGAGTTCACGGACTGTGTTTTGGGTGTTAATTTATTTGAAGAAGAAGAAGACTTTTAGGTCACAAATACACATACGGTACAAACATTACCATGTACGATTGCTCTATTATAATAAGATAATCTAACTGGTTCATTCTCCTGTGTTGTCCTATTTGACAGTGCAACTTTTTAGGCATAATAATATTTGGCTATGCTCTTCCTTCCATCCGTCTGTCCAGCAAAATGAAGAAGAAGAACCTTTCTGACTCATCGTGTTTAATTCTAGAGGGTTCTAAAGTGGAATTCTAGAGGGTTCTAAATTGTAATTCTAGAGGGTTCTAGAGTGCAATTGTACAGGGTTCTAAAGGGTAATTCTAGAGGGTTCTAAAGGGTAATTCTAATGGGTTCTAAAGTGTAATTCTAGAGGGTTCTAAAGAGTTCTAAAGTGTAATTCTAGATGGTTCTAAAGTGCAATTGTAGTGGGTTCCAAAAAGTAATTCTAAAGAATCTAAAGTGTAATTCTCGAGGGTTCTAAAGGGTAATTCTAAAGGGTTCTAAATTGTAATTCTAGAGGGTTCTAAAGTGTAATTCTAGAGGGTTCTAAAGGGTAATTCTAAAGGGTTCTAAAGGGTAATTCTAGAGAGTTCTAAAGTGCAATTGTAGAGTGTTCTAAAGAGTAATTGTAGATGATTCTAAAGGGCGATTCTATAGGATAAAAAGGGTAATTTTAATGGGTTCTAAAGGGTAATTCTGCCGGGTTCTAAAGGGTAATTCTGACTGGCTCTAAAGGGTACTAAAGCGTAATTTTAATGTGTTTCATTCGTTTCTACGCTTTGCGTATTTTCATAATACAAATAACAAACGGAACTGCTTCCTTCGGACATGGGTGCGATTTTTTGATGTTGATGTACCGTACTCTTGACAGAAAGTTGGTGCTGCCAAAGCACTTTCTTGGCAATGTTTATACTAGGTGGTTTGCCATTGCCTTCCGAGCATTGTTTGTTCGTGCTCTATCCTTCTAAATGATGAGTGCCAAGCAAGGAAGCAGCACATACCGTTTTTAAAAGACCTGGTTTGAACCACTGACCATCCAGATTCACATTGGACACTTAACCATTATGCCACCGAATCTGGTTCATAACATTGGTAAAGGTAATAACATTTTCTTTTCAAACAATCATTATTTCATTGTGGATACAAGTTTTGAAAAGATAACTTTTCTAAAAGGAAACAAAAATATATGAACAATTAAACTTCAAAAATACGACCAGAACGTCCAAACTTACCGGTGGGTCAAATGAAATCAAAGTTTACAGTTTGGGTAAGATTAGCAGGTCATAAAGTTGTTAACACAAGAAAGGCTGAACCTGCGTTATCTCATTGGCCCTCAGGTCTCATGTAAGAACAACACATTATCTGTGTGTGACATGGGTTGAAAAAACAGTGCAAAGACTCTTTTTGTGCCTCTGTCCTTCACTCGATCGTTTAGTCTGCTCAGGCAACGCTGTCTGGGTCACGACACCGCGACCCGGCCAGTGGGAGGGTAAAGGGGACTCCAATAGTATCACCATGTCTCTCTCTGGCTTGACGGACCTGCTTTTGACGAATGTTCTCTTTAATAGAGCACAGCATGATGTATGATTGCTCGGCGATGACCTTCATTGTCGTACTTGTTGTCATGACTCTATGATCCTCAATTGTTAAGCATAACAGCCATTAGGCACAACTCATGTTTTTTAGTCACTAAGGGTAATCTAAGGGTCATTTCCTCGCACTGTGGCAAAAACAAATCCTCTCCATCTTCTCTTTCAGCACGAAGTTTTTTTGAGAATGACCTAAAAGCCCCAATCTCTTTGGTGAAGAGTTGTTAAAATATGAATGTTGAATTCCAAGTCCATCTTCTAACATCGGAGCACGGTGTAATTACCTTCGCCACCGAAGGTTTGGTGTTCACCCATGTTTGTCTGTAAGCAGGACATCTCAAAAGTTGCGGACGAAATAGGTGGACAGGTTCGGTGTTATATTAACAAGGATGAATTTATTAGATTTTGGTGAAGATTCAGATACGAGAATTTTTAAGTGATTCTTCACCATTGAGAGATAATGCTAAAATCGATATAAAGAATGACATTTCAAAAAGTTTTCGACGGATCCGGATGAAATTTGATGGACAGGTTGGATGTTTGACACGGACGAATTTATTAGAATTTTAAGTGATTCTTCACCATTGAGAGATGAGGAAAAAATCGATATAAAGAATGATATTTCAAAACGTTTTGGACAGATTTGGACAAAACTTGGTGGAGAGGTTGGGTGTTTTATAAGGACGAATTCATTTGATTTTGGTGAAGATCCGCATTCGGATATAATAATTTTTAAGTGATTCAAAACCATTGAGAGATAAGTCAAAAATCGATATAAAGAATGATATTTCAAAAAGTTTTGGACGGATTCGGATGAAATTTGGTGGACAGGTTGGGTGTTTGACACGGACGAATTTATTAGATTTTGGTGAAGATCCGCATTTGGCTATTACAATTTTTAAAGTGAATCTTCACCATTGAGAGATAGCGATAAAAACGATATGGAGAATGATATTTCAAAAAGTTACGGACGGACTATAACAAAACTTGGTGGATGAGTTGGGCAAGTGACAAGAACAAGCCGATTCGATTTTGTTTCAGGTCCAAATCCAGATCCAACCTTTCTAATCAGTGTGATACAAAACGTGAACTGTTCAGCCTGGCATAGGTATGTGCTCTACCTCGTACTGTTGCAGTTAAATAGTAGTGACTGGTTGAATAAAATTGCTAAATAGTTGCAAACCAACTATATGTACGAACACTAACTTTTTTTATCATGGAAAGTCATGTCATGAGAATTTAATTCTCGAACCTCAAAATCCTATTAACACTTTAAAATAATTTATTTACTTAATCATCAGGTTTGGAATAAAGGAAAAAGTCATCTACTCGCAGACATCTTATGGAGGTGCCATTAGTTACAAAGATAATATAATCGCAATAATAGTAATAATTTCATAATTTGCTGATTTTCATTGTGTTATGTTGAGACAGCACAAGTGCTGTGCATGTTGATGCCATGTCTGCTCTCATAGCCTGTCTTATTGTCCTCGTTTTAAGACCGGACGTTATGCGCTCACAGCCCTTTATCTTTCCCTGGTGAGTGTAAAGAGTTGAAAAGTTGAGAGTTGAAAAGTTTACGAGTGCAAAGCGATTTTTGTTTGCATGGGCATGCTTCTGTCGTTTTTCTTTTTTATTCTTTACGGTGCAAGGCTTTCTCTTTTGTTTTGAAGAGGAAATAATGTATTGGAACACTGCACCGCACAGTCCGTTTGGGCGTTTCCTCCAGCTGAAGGCAAAAAAAGAAGTGTCCAACCCTCCTTATTTGTTGGAGTTAGCCATGACGCTCGAATATATATATATATATATATATATATATATATATATATATATATATATATATATATGTATATATATATATATATATATATATATATATATATATATATATATATATATATATATATATATATATATATATATATATATATATATATATACAGACTTGGCATTTAATATGGAATATTTTTTTTTGGTGACTTGGGTTTACTTTCTGAACTCAGTATATCAATCTGGTGAGTTTCTTTTACCCTTCTGTGATGTCTTTGTTGAAAGAACCATGTCGCTGACTGTCTTTCACAGCAAGAAGTCAATAACAGGATTATATCACAGGTGGCGTGACAAAATGTAAGGACAGGTACATTTGACGATTGGCTTCACAATCGGGTATATAAGGGTTGTTGCGTTCTGTATTAGTGGAAATCAACTGCTGCACGTCCACAAAAGTTATTGCCGCTTCTTTTGGAGATGGTCCGTCAACTTGACAATGCTGTTTGTCATGGAGTGGTGGCTTTACGAAATTCTGGCATGAAACAGAGTGCTATTGCTCGGCAGTATGGCATCACTCAAGGTCAGGTGTCAAAGATCCTGAAACGAAATGCTCAGAGGGGTGTCCCTACTCCAATACCGAGGCCAGGACGTCCACGCCGAACCACAAGGAGAGATGATCGCCAGCTGCACCGGTTAGTCTGCAATGGCTGTACCAAGTCAGCTAATCGGCTTAGGGCTGAGTGGCAGAAACTGACAAATATGCCTGTATCAAGAAGGCTAGTCAACCAACGACTGGTTCAAGCAGGCTCTCGTGCCAGGTGTCCCCTGAGAAAGCCACGCCTGACCAGACAACACAGTCAAGCCGATTGCAGTGGGCCAGAGAGCACCGTCAATAGCAGCCAGGACACTGGAATCACGTCACCTTCAGTGACGAGTCTAGATTTCTAGTCTATCGTCAAGATGGCCGTGTCCGAGTGCGCAGACAAGTGCATGAAGCCCACAACGAAGATTGTATAGTGCCAAGAGTCCAAGCTGGAGGTGGTGGGGTGACCGTTTGGGCTGCTTTTCATGCAGGAGGCAAAACTGACCTGGTTGTTCTGAATGGAAACCTGAACCAGTTCAAGTACAGGGCCATTCTGGAAGAAATATTGCTTCCATTTGCTCGTGCAGCCTTTCGAGGAAACTTTGTCTTCCAAGATGACAATGCACGGCCTCATCGTGCTCGCATGATCCAAGACTTTCTTGCTGACCGTGGTGTGGAGCATATGGAGTGGCCTGCCATGTCCCCAGATATGAATCCGATAGAGAACTTGTGGGCAGAATTAACGCGTCAAATCGACAACTTGGACCAGCAGCCGACCTCTGTGCGTGAATTGCAGCAGGCTATTTTCACTGCATGGCAAGCGATTCCTGTCCAAACCTTGGCAAATCTCGTGAACAGCATGCCTCAACGTGTACGTGCTCCCCTGAATGCTCGTGGGGGTTACACGAAGTACTGAACTGTAATTTTACTGTCCGTAATCCCAGTCATAATTTAGCTGTTGTTTTTGTTGAAATTTCTTTTGGCTAATGTGCAAAATAAAGAGATACTTCTGGAAAACGTACAGAAGTTTAACACAGTACTGTCCTTGAATTGAGTTCGATATCAGTTTACATCACTTTCAAGGATCAATTTATTTGCTTCGAAATGTCAAATGTGGGTTTTGTTTCTTTTAAAGGTCACATTAACAAAATCTAGAATAATTTCAACATAATTCCAATGAACTTTTGGTTCGAAGTCATCTTGAAATGTAAGTTCACCCCCACAAAAAAAATATTCCATATTAAATGCCAAGTCTGTATATATATATATACATATATATATATATATATATATATATATATATATACCGTCGGCCCTTTTTCCCCTTAGCAAGGGGGGATTAATCCCCTTGTCTGCGACTGACCGACGTGAGTCCTGAAGCTGCCCAGCTCCCTCCAGAGAGGCAGGTGAGCAACCTCGTTCGAGACCGCGGACAAGATGTTATTTTGCCAAGTGGATGGCAGCCCGTAGCTCGAACCGTTAGCAAGTACTAGACCCGATTCTAAACGTTGGCCAAATCGTGCCACAGGTATTCAAAGGGGGAAATCACAAAGACGATCGGATGTGAGGAAACCAGAAGGTAAGGAAGAACAAATATAATTTATTACTAATATTTACAAGACCAAAGAAACCAAGGAAGAAGGAAAAATACGAAAAGAATTTACAGAAGAAGAGGAAGACACAGTGCAAATACTAGCTTACCTATACAAGCTTACTTAAACCCCAGGACAAGACAAAAGACAGATGACAGTCACACTTACACGGGGATGATGACAGGAATGGCAGGAGGTCGATGGCTGGACGGATGAGGAGGTGGGACCACAGGGCTGGAAGGATGCGGGTCCGGTTGGTGTGATCGCGCGGCTTGAGGTGAGCAGCCGCCGACCCTCCTCAAGCGTGTTCGCACGGCGGCGTTGCTTCGTAGCCACGGCCGAAACCGCTGTCAACGCTCAAAGCTGCGGTGGTCAAAACTGTGGTGGTCTCAAAGCTGCGGTGGACTCGAAGCTGCGGTTGGTTCAGCTGCGGTGGACTCCTTCAGGTGAACTCTTATGCGCATCTCAGCTCCTCCTCAACTGGACTCTTACGCACTTCTCTCTCCTCCTCCTCAACTGGACTCTTATGCACTTCTCAGCTCCTCCTCAACTGGACTGAGGTGGGGGCTCCATGTGACGGTTTATTTAACCACGCCCTAGAATCTTCTTGAACCTCCCCGAAGTTTCTTTCCTCCGACCTCTCAGGCCAAACCCCTCATGCTTGGTTGGTTGATCGGGGGCTGGCTCACTCCTCCTTCTCATGGCGAGGTGGAGACATGCCTTTCTTCTCCGAGCTGACCACGTGCGTAATGGAGGTTGAATGCAGTTGGTAATGCGGTTGGCAATGCGGTTGGCAATACAATCGGCAATGGAGGTTTTGGGCAATTGAAAGGGGATCTATCTTATTTGATTCGGTGCAATGCAGAGTCAATTAATGGGAGACAGAGCCTTATACTGACATAGAATAAAGAGATAACTATTGAGGGAAGCCTATGATTTGCTACGTGCTTGTACATGGACCAGCTAAGGTGCACTTATTTCAATTAACAGCCAATTAAAGGGGAAATGTACATAGGAAATTTTTAATACTAAATTTACAAAGTGAAGGTTCGAAAAACCGTAACACAGCACCCTCATTCCTCACGGCACGGCTCGGGCCGACTAAACTTTAACTTAGTGTGGCACGTAGGTGTAGTTCCCTCTACAATTAACCTGACCCTGAGTGTGACAGTTTTAAACCACAAATAAGTATGTCCCTCTGCTGCATTGCACCCTGCCTAACAGATTCACGCCCACAGGATAACCGAATTGCGGAATTAATTCTCAAACTATACATGAACGGTGGGGAGCATTATTTACAAGTGACGCTGATTGTATTTACAAAAACGCAACCCAGGACCTGCGATTGTTCTTTTGGGGGGGGGGGGGGGGGGGGGAGACAGCCTGTGCTGCATCGACGCACCAGCACCGACAAAAAGCACCATAAAGCACAGTCACCATAAACCCAGGACCTGCGATTGTTCTTTTGGGGGGGGGTGGGGGGGGGGGAGACAGCCTGCGCTGCATCGACGCACCAGCACCGACAAAAAGCACCATAAAGCACAGTCACCATAGTCCAAAAAAAAATTAAAAAAAACCCTGCTGGTGGTCTTGCTCTTCAGCTCCCTCTGCTGGCCGTTGTTCTTCCTGATGTTATCAACTTGATCTTCTTGGTTGCGGCCTATTTGGTGGAAATAAAAGTGCACAAAACGTGTCCATTTTTATTTATGGCCCACAGGGGCCGACTATGGGTGGTTCACCTGTGGGCTTGGTGCCACCTCACCGGGTCCGCAAGCAAGATCTTGGGCCGTCATGGCTGGTTCCAACAGAGGGGCCATGCCCCAACCCGTGGGGTCCATGAGTGGTGCTCAGCCACAGACATGTGGTCCATAAGTGGTGCATCGATGCAGGCAGCTGGTTGTGGGGATTTCGGGCACACAGACACGGCCTCCCGCATGCTCCCCTCAGTGCCCAGAGAGCACGGTCCTCGGTTGGGGAAGGAAGACAGAGATGACAGGTTAGCGAGGGGTAAGGTCACAAAGGTACACATCAATAAAGGCAATGCAAGGTGAGGTGCGCCTGGAAACTGAGCGGAGAAAGGCTCGTCCCTACTGTATGTCACGCCCCCTGTTACCTACTCTACCCTTGCCCTTACCCCATATTTACAAAAATCTACACCCTTACCAATTCGTCACTAATGTCACGTCTTCCCTATATTTCCCCTATACCAAATTCGTCACAATCCCATTGTCTAAATTTGCCATCACCAATTCATCATCAATCCTCATAAGGAGGGAGAGATGGAACATCAGCACAATGTCACACCCACGGCATGATGCGTCTCACATTCCAAACATTTGCACAAAAATAACAAAAACATGGCATGGTGTGGAGTTCTGTCACCCCAGGTGAGTGGATGTAGACGGTGTGAGGAGATTCTTAATCCTAACTATCCTCTAAATGACTTTAATACACTTTACACTACCCGGGGTCTTTCCCTGCCAATCCATTGGCCATCTTACTCGATGCGGTTTTAAGAACCAAATTCCCATTGACCAAACTGTGGTGCTTCATCAATTTGGGGTCTCACTCCCCCGATTCAACTCCCTGTGCCTTTGCACAATTTCAGGACTGGGTCGTGTGGCTCTCCCAGCAGGTCTACCCACCTGCACACCTCCACCACTGCAGTTGCCTCCGAGCTTACCTGCTCCTTATCCTAACCTATCTAACTGGGGAAGGCCCTCTGGCGCTCTCCCCACTCGGTGCCCTCTCTGGCACTGGGCTACCCGGGTCCGTCCTCTGGATCCTCGGGCCCCATCCACAACTCTAACGGCTCCCAGAGCCCACCTGCGGCCTCACCTGGCCGACATCCTCACAGTGGCGGAGTGCCCATTTAACTACACACACTAACAGGCCACACGCCCAGCCATTTCCACGACACTAATGCACCCATCCAAACACCATTCTTCCACCACGCACCACAGATGCCAATATCCAACCACAATTTACCTACTTCCTCTACCTAACTCTTAAACTACCCTCCCCGGGTATTCGTGATGGGGTCCATCCTCCCCATACACGCCTTCGCACCATCCACTCCACTCCACAGTTTTCTCCATACTCACTCCATACCATCCATTCCATACTCCATGTATTCCATACTCCATGTATTCCACACAACCATTCTCCATCCACCTGTATTTGCACACCTGTGCCATCACACCTGGTGCTTCCTGCACCCTCCTTCCTCGAGGACCATATGCTCAACACAACACACAATCACCATGACTCAGTCATACACTGCTCCATACACCTGTTCACTTGCACACCTGTGCCATCACACCTGGTGCTTCCTGCACCCTCCTTCCTCCAGGACCATATGCTCAACACAACACACAATCACCATTACTCAGTCATACACTGCTCCATACACCTGTTCACTTGCACACCTGTGCAATCACACCTGGTGCCTCCTGCACCCTCCTTCCTCCCAGGCTTCTTCATTCAATACAATACACTCACCCACACTTTTCACAATACACTACTGAATGCACTTTTACACATACACACAGCATCATTTGATCTAACTACTCCCCTCTGAAACTTGCGCTTCCCAGTCGCCCCTTATACTATTGCGCTCCCTCGTTGTATAATCCAAACTAATCTACCTACGTCCCCACTACAGGTGGAATGTCGCTACTTACCTCTACCGTTACCTATGGTCATCTTCTCGAGTTCCCTATCATTTTATCCTAACCCTCCCTCGGCGAGCTTACACTGCCATAAACCCCATAGCTAGTGCTCATGTGCCCCATGTGTGAGAGATGGCAGAGTTGCCATCCCACCACATCGGGCATCTCCCATTATTAATTTTGCCATCAAATTCCAGCCAATCACAAATTCCCTATCCCTACCAAATGTCCTTTAACTTGAGCCTCGGTGCGTCTTTACATTTCCAAAGCTCGGCTTCACAAAGCCGAGCAATGAATGCGGGTGGATCGTTGCCGGCGGTTGGATCCGTCCGGCACTCGGTTCAGGGAAGTAGGTTTGCTCAGGCCGAGATCCCACTTCTGACACCAATTGTTGCGGATCTCACCATCGGCCCTTTTTCCCCTTGCCAAGGGGGGATTAATCCCCTTGTCTGCGACTGACCGACGTGAGTCCTGAAGCTTCCCAGCTCCCTCCAGAGTGGCAGGTGAGCAACCTCGTTCGAGACCGCGGACGAGATGTTATTTTGCCGAGTGGATGGCAGCCCGCGGCTCGAACCGTTAGCAAGTACTAGACCCGATTCTAAACGTTGGCCAAATCGTGCCACAGGTATTCAAAGGGGGAAATCACAAAGACGATCGGATGTGAGGAAACCAGAAGGTAAGGAAGAACAAATATAATTTATTACTAATATTTACAAGACCAAAGAAACCAAGGAAGAAGGAAAAATACGAAAAGAATTTACAGAAGAAGAGGAAGACACAGTGCAAATACTAGCTTACCTATACAAGCTTACTTAAACCCCAGAACAAGACAAAAGACAGACGACAGTCAGACTTACACGGGGATGATGACAGGAATGGCAGGAGGTGGATGGCTGGACGGATGAGGAGGTGGGACCACAGGGCTGGAAGGATGCGGGTCCGGTTGGTGTGATCGCGCGGCTCGAGGTGAGCAGCCGCTGACCCTCCTCAAGCGTGTTCGCACGGCGGCGTTGCTTCGTAGCCACGGCCGAAACCGCTGTCAACGCTCAAAGCTGCGGTGGTCAAAACTGCGGTGGTCTCAAAGCTGCGGTGGTCTCAAAGCTGCGGTGGACTCGAAGCTGCGTTTGGTTCAGCTGCGGTGGACTCCTTCAGTTGAACTCTTACGCGCATCTCAGCTCCTCCTCAACTGGACTCTTACGCACTTCTCTCTCCTCCTCCTCAACTGGACTCTTACGCACTTCTCAGCTACTCCTCAACTGGACTGAGGTGGGGGCTCCGCGTGACGGGTTATATAACCATGCCCTAGAATCTTCTTGAACCTCCCCGAAGTTTCTTTCCTCCGCCCTCTCAGGGCAAACCCCTCATGCTTGGTTGGTTGATCGGGGGCTGGCTCACTCCTCCTTCTCATGACGAGGTGGAGACACGCCTTTCTTCTCTGAGCTGACCGCATGCGTAATGGAGGTTGAATGCAGTTGGTAATGCGGTTGGCAATGCGGTTGGCAATACAATCGGCAATGGAGGTTTTGGGCAATTGAAAGGGTATCTATCTTATTTGATTCGGTGCAATGCAGAGTCACTTAATGGGAGACAGAGCCTTATACTGACATAGAATAAAGAGATAACTATTGAGGGAAGCCTATGATTTGCTACGTGCTTGTACATGGACTAGCTAAGGTGCACTTATTTCAATTAACAGCCAATTAAAGGGGAAATGTACATAGGAAATTTTTAATACTAAATTTACAAAGTGAAGGTTCTAAAAACCGTAACAATATATATATATATATATATATATATATATATATATATATATATACATATATATATATATATATATATATATATATATATATATATATATATATATATATATATATAGCTAGCTAGCTGCTTGGTAAAGGAGCACAACCCGAGCTTCTCACTTTCAGTTTTGTGTTAAAAAGCAGGAGCGAGTTTCGAAAGTGCGCTACGAAAAATGCCGTGGTAGCGGCAGAAAGGGCCATGTTATTAACCCAACATTTGTGGGTTATATCGAGTATAGTAGATCTTCGCTCAGTTCTGTAAGTAAACCTTACTTCACGGATGTCGGGATTCCTCCAAATTTCTTCATTTAATGTTATAAAGAGCATTAGTGACTGTTTAAAAAGCAAATCATACGTGTTTGTGGTTTATAATATTTTTACTTCCTGTAGAAGCTGCTGCTCACACGGAAACGCCATAAAACTACCAGCAGGCCTCAGTGCGCTCTGCATGCCTCACCACACGTCCTTTCAGAGGGATAGGCATCTTTGACCATTTCAGTGTCTTTTGGGTCTTCATTGTGTTTTGGGTCTTCAAGGCCATTTGGGTATTCAGGGTATTTTGGATCCTCTGGGCCTTTAAGGGTATTTTGGGTCTTTGGAGTGTTTGGGGTCTTTGGTGTCTTCAGGGGCTCTTGGTTATTAAGGGTCTTTTATTACTCCCGCCAGGGAGTAATGCATTCGATCGTGTCCGTGTGTGTGTGTGTGTGTGTGTGTGTGTGTGTGTGTGTGTGTGTGTGTGTGTGTGTCTGTGCGTATGTGTGTTCGTGTGTTCATGTGTTTGTGTGTTTGTGAACAAGATATCTGGAAAAGTTCTGAACGGATTTGGAGGAAAGTTGGTGGGATGATTACCCTTGGGATAAGGAAGAATTGATTCGTTTTTGGTGAAGCTCAGGATATTATTCCGGATCCAGGAATTTTTTGAAGGATTTTTTACCATTGGAAGATAGGGCTCAGCAGCGGCCACCTAAGGCGGGAGTATGCGCTCTACTGAGTGGCGTTCTAGTTTCCTCTGAGTCTTTAAGAGTCTTTGGTGTATTTTGGTTATTTGGGGTATTTATGGGTCCTTTGGGTCTAAAGGGTATTTAAGGGTCTTTGGGGGTCTTCAGGGTGTTTTGAGTCTTCAGGGTGTTTTGGGTCTTTGGGGTATTTTGGGTCTTCGGGGTCTTTTGGGTATTCTGGGTCTTTTGGGGCTTGGGGGTGTTTTGGGTCATTGGGGTCTTTTTGGGTCTTTGGGGTATTTTGGGTCTTCAGGGTGTTTTGGTTATTTGGAGTATTTTAGTGTCCTTTGGGTCTTAAGGGTATTTAAGGGTCTTTGGGGTCTTCAGTGTGTTTTGACTCTTCAGGGTGGTTTGGGTATTTGGGGTATTTTGGGTCTTTTGGCTCTTTTGGTTCTTTGGGGTCTTTTGGGTGTTTGGGGTCTTCAGGGGCTTTTGGGTATTAATGGTATTTTGGTTCCTTTGGGTCTTTGGGTCTTTTTGGGTCTTCGGGGTATTTTGGGTCTTTGGGGTGTTTTGTGTCCAGAGTCTTTTGGGTCTCAGAGTCTTTTGGCTCATCGGGGTATTTTGGGTCTTCGGGGTCTTTTGGATCCTCTGGGCCTTTAAGGGCTTTTTGGGTGTTTTGGGTCTTCAGGGTCTTTGGAATATTCAGGATATTTTGGGTCTTCAGGGTCTTTAAGGGTATTTGTTGTCTTCAGGGTGTTTTGGGTCTTCAGGGTGTTTTGGGTCTTCAGGGTGTTTTGGGTCTTCAGGGTGTTTTGGGTCTTCAGGGTGTTTTGGGTCTTCCGGGTCTTTTGGGTATTTGGGGTGTTTTGGGTCTTCGGGGTGTTTTGGGTATTTGGGGTGTTTTGGGTCTTTGGGGAGTTTTGGGTCTTCGTTATACTTGAAGACTAGCAGTTAATGAGGACAGAGAAGATCACAGGCTTCTCACAGATAACTTACATTGCCAATGTTAAGCCCTAGAGGGGAAAATGAGGTTGCACAGACTGACTAAGGATTCTCCACAAGCAGTAAAAGAGAGGAACAAAGGAGTGGAGGGAGGAGAGCAGCAAGTTTGGATTTTGGGATTTTCAAAAGGAGGTGTTTCTGAAAGGACATGTGCAAACTTGATGGACGAAAGAGGGATGGAGGGATGAAAGAGCAGAGGAGGTATAAAACGGAAAATATATGGTCTACCCAGGAAATGTCGTATCTGATGGTGCAACCCATAAGTTCAAAAGTGTTTTTCTTTCATTGGGTCATTGTGGAAATAGATGCATGGGTTAATTTGCAATCCTCCCAGCAGCCAGGAGGATAATTTGAAATTAAACTCGATCAAAAGTCATTTTGCAAATGGTGCATCAGCATTTGATGGTTTCCAGGTCAGCATAAATGGAGTCACCATGACAAATTGTCATTACCCCATGCACGCAAAGCAAAAAACTGGGTAAAGCAATTGGTTAATGTCCGTCCGTCCGTCCATCAGTCTTATCATTTTATGATCGTCAGTTTGTGATCGAGGAACAACATATTTAAATCGAATGTTATATTTTGAATTCGAACCAGAACATGAATAGTAAGACAAAGTGTGTTGTTACCCTGCGCTCGCGAAGCGAAAAGCGGGGTTAAGCATTCAGGTGCGTACATGTTCCGTACGTGTCTGCATTTCAAAAATTCATTTTCTCGGCAACCGTTGGTCCGATTTACATTAAATTTTCACCATAGGAGGGCCGCCTCCTGTAGAATATTGTAATGATTATTATGACGTCATATATCACGTGGTACAGGCGCCATCTTGGAAAAACTACGCACCTCTATATCTCTGAAAGCACTCCATGGAAAAAATTGAAACATGGCTCATTGTAAAGAACTCCATATGGGGAATAGGTGTTGTTAACGATGACGTAATTTGTGCCATACTTATGACGTCATAATTCGACAGAGGCAATGCTTAGTCTGATCAGTTTGAAATGTATTGAGCGTGATCTATGCAACAATTATATTAGAGAATATAAATGTATGATGTCATCGCTCATGTGGTCTGGCAGCCATATTTGATCAAAGAAAGAAATGTTCAAAAACAGAAGAGTTGGCTCGCATCAAGTTGACTGCACAGGGTAAGTATTCTATGAATACCATCTAGTTTTTATATACATTGGCTTAGAATTCAGGCCGACCGCTCAGGCGCAGAGAGGAGTGACATAATATGTTTACTCTGTCTGCCTGCCTAGCAGTCAAACAAGATGGAAAAACAGTCCAAATAGAAAACTTATTGTTTTTAAGGGCGTCATAATGAACATAAATAACAAGCATGAATAACTAATGTAACGTGTTAGCCACTGTGATGTAATAGCCGCTGGAGAAAATGGCGGTAGAACCCGTAATCTTTTTATTTCTACGCCTTTAAATCTCTTTAAAACTTCATTTAAATTGCATTACATATTTTAAAATTGGAAAACACAACTCGCCTTCATCATACTTGAAGAACCACCAGTTTTGCAGGTGTGTGTTCAGATGTAAAATTTCTTGTAAAGCGCCGCCAAGTAGCCTAAGCGCTCAAGCAAGCACTCCATTTGAAACCATTCATAAGGGGCGGCTATCTTGGCAAGCGCAACTGCACACACCTCAGTACTTGGACATAATTAATTTATTCATGCGACTTTTAAAATATTTATTTTATTTAAATTAAATTTTATACTTGAAGACTGTAGTACACAAATTGCTTTCATAATAGTTTCAAGAACCTCCAGGTTTGCAGTATTTCATTTTAAATAAAGGTTCAATGTGGTGACGTAAAAGGGTGCCTCTCGGGACTGCTTCTGGACTACTTCAATAGCACTAAACTTAGATTTCTTAATTGATTGTTAAAATCATGTTTTTATGGTGTAGCGCATAGGGCAAAGCCGTCTGGAACAGTGCTTGTCTGTCAATATGCCCCCTCAAACGTACACCAATCAGAGTTGAGGATCTGGTCACATGACAGGGATGATGTGATGTCATTACGGTGGTACAGCAGCTGAGTCCGCACATCGCCATTTTCATTCCAATTTTGTTCAGGCCGAACACATCGTCGAATTTGTCATATAGCACAATCACCATGCTCTACCTTTACCTTTTTCATTTTGTGTAAAACACAAACAAACCGATTGTTAAAATAACCATCAAATATCGAAAGCATAGACGTCACGGGTCTTCCAACGACACAGTACTTATAGGCCTTAGGCTTCATGCCTTCTTTCATGGCTCACCTTCAGGCGGCTTCAGACAAATTAGGCCAGGATTCTTAATACAGTGGTATTGTTTTCGTAATAATAATAATAGCGTTAATACTAATAATATACTAAATATAATCGTAACAATGCAATCCCTTTGCAATTATTGCAAAGTTTCTAGATCGAAGCGGTGTATGGTTGGTTCATTGTTGACTCGAAACATAGAATAAACCAGTTTCAATGCAAAAAAAATTAATACTTACATATTTGTATTGAAGTAACACTGCACGTGGTATCATGTTCTATGAACTCTCTAGTTTGGATGTGGTGTTGTACCGTGTAATGTGGAGTCATCTATGAAGAGAAAAGGAGTATATTCCGCGCATCGGAGAAGTCAAAATGGAACACGAGAACTAGGCCTAAGATGCTGCCTTGCGTTACTCCAGCCTCTACTATTGGGACAGGTGAGACGATTCTCTTGAGATACGCAATGGCAACACGAGTGAAGGAATACATGTGAGAGTCAGGTAAAATTTCACAGGTAAAAAACCTTGGCAAGAAAAGTAGGATGCCAGACTGTGTCAATAAATGTTTGAGATTTGTCAAGAGACCATTATGACAAAGCTCTTCCTTAAGATTCAGAGCTTTCATCCATTGTTGAGGGAGAAGCAGCAGCACATCAAATTTGAGTGGTGGAACAATCCAAAATGATGGTCAGAGATTAAAGCATCTGCGAGAGAAGGCTTAATGTGAGCTGCCATAATGGATTCCATCACTTTGCTTAATGATAGAAGAAACCTAACTGTTCTGTAGATGACTGTATCTGTTTTGGATCATTATGTATTGAAGTAATAGTGGATGTCTTTTAAGCAGATGAGAGGCATCCTAAGGTGAAGAGCAGGTTAAAGAGAACAGTCAGACATTAAACGAGCCCAGCACAGCAGATTTTAGAAACATGGGGACTAATGTCTTTTGGACCCATCACCAAGGCAGACTCAAGGCTGTCCTTAACGTAAAGTCATGGGTGAAAAAGTCATAGTGTCCAGAATGTAATGGATTTGAGAAGGTAATGTAGGGAGGGACAAAGAGGTTTTGTCTGAGGCTGATCAGCAGTGATGTCATGCACCACATTTGCACTTGCCCAACAAGCATGCCTCACTGACTGGGTCATAAATTGCAGACCTCATCACCATCGCTGTATCTGACCACTAAATACAATGTGGCTACGATGAGGCAGGTATAAGCACAAAAAAAAGTGTCCCCACTTAGTGAGAATGCTAGGAGACAATAAAATATAATAAAGGTAATAAATAAATAAATAAAAAATAAATCTTATTATTAAAGAAAATAAAGATAATACGTAAAAAAAATCGAAGCTAAGATAACAATACTACTCACTCTATTGGTAGAAAGTAAAGAGGACTTGATGAAACAGTGAAGAAGTCAGTAAAGAAGGAAAGTGAAAACGCTGGTCTTTATTTTCATACTAAAGTGTGTCTGTCTGTCTGATGATTTTTTGACCACGATACATTCTGTCGTTACTTATCCAATCTCAACCAAACTTGACAGGATGACTAAGGGTTACACAATGAAGGTTGTAGCGCATTAATTCCCCCCCCCCCTCCACAAGGGGGTTTTCTCCCCCGAGCGGGCTATCCCCGCGTGTTGAGGTGTATATCCATGTTAAGTTAGCTTTATCGTACCGTTTTTCCAAGGCTGCATCAAATAACATAACAAAACGAATAATAGCATACGGTAATATTAATGTTATTACACAACAATTTTAATACCAATAATATCCTACCTCCCCAAGGGGTTTTTCCTCCTTGAACAAACGTCGAATCAACGTTTATAAATAGCTTATCATGGCGTTTTCATGGGACCAACAGCCCAACGGCCTCTACCAAAACTAAAAATATTATAAACCACAAACACACATGATTAGCTTTTTTAACAGTCGCTAATGCTGTTTATAATACTAAATGAAGAAATTTGGAGGAATCCCGACATCCATGAGGTAAGTTTTATTTGCAGAACTGAGCGAAGATCTACTGTACTCTATATACCCCACAATGGTTGGGTTAATAACATGACTCTTCCTGCCGCTAACATGGCGTTTTTCGTAGCAAACTTTTGAAACTCATTCCTGCTGTTTAACACGAAACTGAAAGGGAGAAGCTCGGGTTGTGCTCCTTTACCAAGCAGCTAGCTAGCGCTTGCCAAACCAGCCGTTCCTTTATGGTTTTGCATGGAGTGCTTGCTCGAATGCTTAAACCACTTGGCGATCTCTCCACAAGAAACTTGGTAAATGAACACACACCCAATGTTCTTGAGACCCGACCATAGATCGACTGTAATCTAGATACCCCAAAGAGGAATGACCCTTCCTGCCCCTCACGGAGTCTGCGGGTGTACTAGTATATCAAATCCTCCAGTGAGTAAAGTTTGGTTAGTGATGTTGCATTGATGGGTTGACTGACTGCCTGGAGGCAAGTGAGATTGTGGATCTACTGGTGTAGGTAATCCACTGATGTGGTTCTATGACCGAGGTTGTGGATCCCCTGTTTGGAGAGCTCCTGGGCTGAAAGTGTCAAAACCTCGAGGACGAATGGTGCCCAGCTGCGGATCCGTGCATTCAATAAACTCTTCAATTGCTTTCAAATTAAGGTTCGTTTGTGTGTTATATTGCCTGTGAATTATACAGGATGTTTATAAAATCCATTATTTATTTATTTATTACTTGCAAAATTGAAGATTTTACAAGTATATTGGTCGGTTGCGTTTGTTATTCTGTCTGTCTGTTTGTTTGTTCCTTGCCGAAATAGATTCCGGCAAGTATGTTGGTTGGTTGGTTTGTCTGTCTGTTTGTTTGTGTGCAGTACGATGTCTACATCGTTGCACATAACATCGCCATAATTCACACACATATTTGCCTTGCCCTGGAATAGACTGTGCCCAATTTGTAACTCTCTAGGCCCAAGGTCAAGCTCAAGGTCACCCAAAACGTGAAAATCGTTTTTTGCTAACTAGCAACGGTACCCGCCCTAAGGGTGGGGCTTCAGTTGGGAGGCCCAAATGAAAAGGCAAAATATCAGAAATTGAAGGCTTTTTTATTTTAAACGATTTATATAAACATCCGTTCAATCATATCACACGCAAATCATCAAAATCTAAACAGTATCTTTAGAATTTCAATAATAATCTTACAGCCGCCATGTTGGTGCTCGCCGTCACTGTGATGCGAAGCGAAAGACGCTTCAGAGCTGTCACATTCACAATCACTATGTCATATGTACTCCCGATATGTGTTTCCTTCATTGTAAAAACTACCAAGTCAACAGTTAAAAGGATTTTGAGCCGATAGGTGTTACGGCCTTGGCAAGATCAATGGAGACAGCAATCTGTTAGCTTATACACTGCCCAAATAGCTATGTGGGATTCTCTCATGTAGAGATTAAACCCACATCATTTGAACTTTGGCAGATGTCATTATTTAATTTTAATGATCCAAAATGGCCGATAAAAAGTACATTCCGGCAAGTCCTCGGTCTCTGACTGATTTTTCATTTGTTTGTCTGTTTGTTTGTCTGTTTGTTTGTTTGTCACCAGTCTACAGGTCACAATTCTAAACTGATCATCACGAAACTTCAACAAGCTGTAGAGGTCGTTACAGTTGAGAAGCCTATTGATTTTGAGGTAAAATGTCACCTGGAGGTCAAATTTCTAAAATAGCCATTTTAAATCCGGTTGACTTGAAAATTTAACACCATTTGTATATTGAGTCACTAAATTGTAAAACCAACTATTTGAGGTCAAAATGTCAAAGGTCAAACTTCCAAAATCATTAATTTTCATCTGAAAAACTGTCAATTTTGATCCCATTGGCTTGGAAATTGAACAGCATTTGCACCTTGAGTCACTAAATTGGGAAACCAACTATTTTTGAGGTCAAAAGGACAAAGGTAAACTCAAGGTGAAACTTCTAAAATCATCAATTTTCATTTGAAAAATCGTCACTTTTCATCCTATTAACCCGATCTTTGATCGATATCGTCAATTTTAATCTGGATGAAATGAACAATTTGATGGATCAATGGTCTCCTTTTGGGGGGTTGAGGGGGAGGGGGTATGGATTTTGCAAGTATCGTGCTCTGCATGGTGTCTTCTTGTTTATTTATTTTTGCATACAAGATCGTAAGAGCTAACACATTAAACAAACAACATAAACGGACACATAAAACATATAATATAGCTAGCGGGAGAAAATATGGAGAGAGAGAGGGAAGCACACAAGCACAACAACAGTAGAGAACAGGGACATCGGGAGATCTGTGGAAGGGAGAGGGCTGGAGAGGAGAGGGGGGAGGGGGTGGTACACGGTATAAAACAAATTGACACTACTAGGAATTAAAGGAATAAAGTCAGATATTGAAAAGGTGGATCTGGGGTGCATTAATGGGGGTGGAAAAGATGAAGGTTTTGGATGGGGGAAGATAAGAGATGGTGGCAAACAGCTGTTTTAAAGACATGGAGGTAGGAGTGGGATTGAAGGGAGTGGGGGAGTTTGTTCCAGAGGCGATGACAGCGTGAAGCCGAGCTAGGTGTAAGGCAGGAGCACCAGCCCAGAGGGGAGAGCCATATTCCTTGTGCAACTTTAAACTTTAATAACTTTACATGTAAGATAGAAGCAATCTGTCAATGCCATATGATATAGTAATTAATAAAATTTAGTTAATTTGGTGTTGTTGTTGTTCAATCCACAATTCCCCTGGGTTTCTTGGTGCGCTGACATTTTCTGATGAGTCAACATTCCTCATTAATGGCAAAATCATCCACCAAAATTGCCACATTTGAAGGACAATAAAGAGAATGTTTGGAAACCCGACAAAACAGACCAAAATCAATGTCTAGCGTGCTTTCAGGACGTCACCCAGGCCGTCATGGGTTTATTTTATTTTATCTTTTTAAGGAATAGTTAATGGGGAACATTATACTTTGCACTGTTTCTCAATTTATTTGTCCTTGAACTACAATCTTTCAGAGAGCATGTTCTTCCAGCAAGACTGTGCAAGACTTCCAGCAAGCAAGACCAATATATGCTTCGAATGTGCGACAGTTGTTGAATCGCGTCTTCCCAGACAAGTGGATCGATCGGTAGTTATGGACCACTTGCTTGGCCACCTCATTCTCCTGTCCCCATTGGCCTACTTTTTATGGGACTATGTTTTCAACGAGTCGGAAAGTCCGATTGCCGGTTATGTGGAACCTCTGAAATTCAAACTGCATTGGGTGAAAACTTTGGGAGTCATGTTTTCATTTACACCGTTTGAGGTTTGCTTCTATCATGTGTACATCCAAAGTTATTCAAGTTTAGAGTTGCGCAAGCACTTTATAAACACCCTGCAATCCTGTGATGTGTTAAGCAGTGGTAAACAGGGACCTGACTACTGAGAACATAGGGCTGTTTATTTACAGTTCGTCCACCATAAGGAGCTAAACGGGCGGGACCAACAGCTCCTTATTGACGCCGGGCAACCAACGCCTGCCCCCATCTTTCCAACCACTTGTAGTAGTAGATGTGCTGCTCCCCCTTTCGTGCAGGCTCCATCCTCCTCACATACGTGCTGGGTCAAACCTTTGGGAACACTCATTAGCACAAGGTGATTGATGCAACTATTCTTGCAACCAACCCAAAGGCGCAGGAAGGAAGCAGTAGACCCGATAAGGGTTCACCGTGCACTCTCGTTGCACAAATGTTGATGTTCTTTCCCTTTGTTTACAATGGACTATTATGGCATGGTAAGAAAGTGGCAAAACTGACAAGATCGCAGTGCACACTTGCGCTGCACACAGGTGGATACTCATAGCCCTTTACCTTAACCGGCCCAAAGGCAAGGCAAGATGGTTAGAGCTCTAAAAACTGCTTGGCACACACCTGGGGGCCACAAGAGTTGGGCAGTGCAGGACGGGGCTCAGTGCACTTGCTCAATACACGTTGACGCTCCGTGGCCTAGCTCAGCACGCGTTGGAACACGGTGACATAGTTAAGCGCTCAACACTGCTCTGTGACCTTGTTCAGTGGCACATGAGCATTTTGCAGCCAGTCTTGGCATACTCAAACACTTCGTGGTCTTGCCCAATATACTCAGTCACTCCACAAGCCATCGTCCAGCACATTTAGATCCTCCACGATCCATTTTCTGTCTTCTGCTGGTGGTTCGTATGCATGCATCATTTTCCGGCGCGGCTGTGCCGATGATCCAATGCCCCCCATTACCAGTCAGCTATTTGAGCAATGCATCATGCATGCCCCTTATATGTAGAAGGGTTGACTACATCCTCCTAATCCTTCCATCACTGATGTTAGCCCCTCTCCCAGCTTGGTCTATTCAACGACAGGTGCTGCAAACTTCTTATGTTTCTCCAATGTGGGTTTTATCCTGACCCTCCCCTGGTAAATCCTGCCTGTACCTGGCTCCACCAGAACTGTGCCAAGCCACCAGCCTCTTTGCAACTAATTGGCTGTTCCGCCTGTGATCTTTGCCATTATAAAGCCACGCACATCTCCTTTCACGAAAGTCATCCAGTCGTGTTCTTTTGCTCGCGGTCTCCGATCTACTGCAGATGTTCGCTGACTGATTTCTAGGCTTGGTCGGTGGGTTGCGCACTACCTTCAGCTGGGGGCACACAACTCTCCCCATGAGTCAGAATTTGGGTCTGACATTTGCAGTGCCATATCCAACAGAAACATTTGCTCTTGCCTGTGCCTGAGACAAATCGGTGTGAAACATTCTCACTTTGCTCTGACATGTGGTATGCTAACAGCACTTTGTCTATGTGCAGATCCCATCCCCATTTGTGCTCCTGCTGAGGGGACTTTTTTTTTCCTTCTTTTTTTTTTTTTCCAAGGTGCCATTAAAACACTCCATCAATCCATTGCTCTCAGGTTGCTGTGGCAATGTTCTTGACTAGTCCTTCTCCAGTATTTCACACAGCTCCCTCATTAGCTTTGACACAAAGTTGTTCCCTTAGTCCATTTACAGGCATTCCGACATTCTGAGGTCGCATAAATATTTACTGAGGAATGCCGGTGCTACTATTGGGGCTTCCTGGTCGCATGGCGTTATATATAATAGGGACATTACTGCAGCATTTCTTTGTATTACCCGAATTGACGTAATCAGAAGGAGAAAGCAGACACTTGAACTGGGGTAGCAGTATGAGGAGGTAGGAAAAGAGATGGTTGTCCTCTCTTCTGGTCTAAAACCTGAGACTTCTTTCAGCAGTGTAAATATGGCAGCCTCAAACAATAGTAGTCAATGAGGCAAGAAATTCAAATGCAAACAAGAAGCATGGTGCCTGCTATCATTGTGCGAAGACTGGGAATTATGGTTTATTTTATTTATTTATTTTTATTGATATTTGCCCGAAACAAGGCTGAGAGCCACCAAATGTGAAGGCATTAAAATTAAAAAAAGACGAACAAGTACAGATACATTCAAAGTACACCGCCCCCATGCCAAATAATCAAATATCCCACAGCGCGGCATTGCCGGGGCGCCTCTGGCACCCGGCAATACCGCAGTGCAGCTCATAGAGGCTGCATTGGGAGGGAGAGGTGTACACTAATTGATTGATTTGGTGATGATTTGGCAGACGAAATTTGGTGGATAGTTTGGTGTGTGACAAGGACAGACAGAATGATTAGATTTTGGTGAAGATCTGGCTCTGAGAATTTTTAAAGTGATTCTTCACCATTGAGAGATAGGGCAAAAACAATATGTAGCAGGATATCTCAAAAATATATTTACGGATTCGGACGAATTTTGAGGAGAGATTGGGTTTGTGGCAACGACGGAATGATTCGATTTTGGTGAAGATCTGGATCTGATAATTTTTTTAGGTGATTCTTCACCATTGAGAGATCGGGCAAAAACAATGTGTAGCAGGATATCTCAAAAATGTATTTACGGATTCGGATGAAATTTGGTGGATAGTTTGGTGTGTGACAAGGACGGAATGATTAGACTTTGGTGAAGATCTGGCGGATCTGGATCTGAGAATTTTTTAAGTGATTCTTCACCAATTGAGAGATAGGTAAAAAAAAACAATATCTAGCAGGATATGTCAAAAAAACATTTACGGATTTGGATGAAATTTGATGGACAGGTTGGGTGAGTGACACGGAAGAATGGATTCGATATTGGTGAATATTTGAATATACGGATCGTGATCTGAGAATTTTTGAAGCGATTCTTCACCATTGAGTGATCGGGCTCAAACCGATATATAGCACGATATCTCAAAAAGTTATTGATGGATTCGGACGAAATTTGGTGGACCGGTTGGATGTGTGACAAGGAAGAAGTGTTTCAATTTTGGTGAAGATTCGAATCTAGATGTGAGAATTTTAAAAGTGATTCTTCACCATTGAGTGATCGGGCTCAAACCGATATATAGCACGATATCTCAAAAAGTTATTGATGGATTCGGACGAAATTTGGTGGACCGGTTGGATGTGTGACAAGGAAGAAGTGTTTCAATTTTGGTGAAGATTCGAATCTAGATGTGAGAATTTTAAAAGTGATTCTTCACCATTGAGTGATCGGGCTAAAACCGATATATAGCACGATATCTCAAAAAGTTAGGAACGGATTCAGACTTAACTTGATGGGCAGGTTGTGTAAGTGCCAAGAACAAGCCGATTGGGTTTTCTTACAGGTCCGGATCCAGATCTGACCTATCAGTGGGATACAAAATGTAAACTGTTTACAGGTGTGGTCTCTACCGAGTGCTGTTCTAGTTCTCAAAGTTTTGTTCCGAGGAATCTTATCAGGATTGTCACCAAGTCCTGGAGTGTGTGTGTGTGTGTGTGTGTGTAACAAGCTAAAAAGTCCTAAAGTCTTAGCCAATGTAAATAGTAAATGCAGCTTGAATGTCAAAAATCTGGAGTACAAACACATGTAGAACATGTGAAAAAAATAGTACAAGAAAAGTTATACGAAACAACACCATTGAAATGGAAAATGCATTTATAAATTACAAATTGGAATTGCTGAGAACGACAAAAACAAGGGCAATCTCCGCCCCGGCATCCTCTCATCAATATCCATCATGCTGCTCCACAGGAAGTAACATTTGTGTGAACCTTAGGCTGATATATTAATCTGTATCATTGTGGCCACATTTTTATTCAGAAGCACTGGAGGATATTTTGTCTTGACATTGCAGCAATACGAATATCCTCTTCAACAGCTTTTAGGTTTTGGGTTTGCTGTTATGTTAGGTTAGGGTTTGGGTTTGCTGTTAGGTTAGGGTTTAGGGTTCGGGTTTGCTGTTAGGGTTAGGGTTGTTAGGGTTAGGGTTAGGGTTGTTAGGGTTAGGGTTAGGTTTGTTAGGGTTGTTAGGGTTAGGGTTAGGGTTTGCGGTTAGGTTAGAGTTAGTGTTTGCTGTTAGGTTAGGGTTAGGGTTTTCTGTTAGGTTAGGGTTAGTGTTTGCTGTTAGGTTAGGGTTAGGGTTTCCTGTTAGGTTAGAGTTAGTGTTTGCTGTTATGTTAGGGTTATGAATTGCGGTTAGGTTAGAGTTAGTGTTTGCTGTTATGTTAGGGTTATGAATTGCGGTTAGGTTAGAGTTATGTGTTTGCTGTTATGTTAGGGTTAGTGTTTGCTCTTATGTTACGGTTAGGGTTTGCGGTTAGGTTAGAGTTAGTGTTTGCTGTTATGTTAGGGTTATGAATTGCAGTTAGGTTAGAGTTATGTGTTTGCTGTTATGTTAGGGTTAGGGTTTGCGGTTAGGTTAGAGTTAGTGTTTGCTGTTAGGTTAGGGTTAGGGTTTTCTGTTAGGTTAGGGTTAGTGTTTGCTGTTAGGTTAGGGTTAGGGTTTCCTGTTAGGTTAGAGTTAGTGTTTGCTGTTATGTTAGGGTTATGAATTGCGGTTAGGTTAGAGTTAGTGTTTGCTGTTATGTTAGGGTTATGAATTGCGGTTAGGTTAGAGTTATGTGTTTGCTGTTATGTTAGGGTTAGTGTTTGCTCTTATGTTACGGTTAGGGTTTGCGGTTAGGTTAGAGTTAGTGTTTGCTGTTATGTTAGGGTTATGAATTGCAGTTAGGTTAGAGTTATGTGTTTGCTGTTATGTTAGGGTTAGGGTTTGCGGTTAGGTTAGAGTTAGTGTTTGCTGTTAGGTTAGGGTTAGGGTTTTCTGTTAGGTTAGGGTTAGTGTTTGCTGTTAGGTTAGGGTTAGGGTTTCCTGTTAGGTTAGAGTTAGTGTTTGCTGTTATGTTAGGGTTAGGGTTTGCGGTTAGGTTAGAGTTAGTGTTTGCTGTTATGTTTGGGTTAGGGTTTGCTGTTAGGGTAGGGTTAGCTGTTAGGTTAGGGTTGGGGTTTCCTGTTAGGTTAGGGTTAGTGTTTGCTGTTACGATAGGGTAGGGTTTGCAGCCTTTGGTGCTACTCACAGGGCCCTGACCATGAAATTGTTTCTGGGGAAGCAGAGACATCTTCCTTGCCATTTGCCTGTTCATCTTCTTCCTCCAGCTGCACCCAGAGACTTACGGTTCAAACAGAGTTCAACTCTTGTCTCACCCCGTGCCGAGTGCAATGATCCACCGATACCCATTTTCCTTTTGAAAAAAAAAAAAACCGATTGCATTAAGAAATTGATTTTCTTGTTAATCGCGCACTTAAATCCATTGACTCATGGACAAAGAGAGTCTCTTTGTGCCCGTTTCAATGTCTGCCGTTACAACGTTAAGGTTTTTGTATTTCTCCGGTCAAATGCGCTTACTCCCGTTTTCGCGAAGAATGGATAATCTTGAGATTATTGAGAGCTTTACATAAACCCTCTTTTGTGCATTCTTTATCTTAATTAGCTTTCTTACGCATGGCTTGGGCAATTTATTTGCTTCTAAATTATATGTAACTTCTTCTCCCTCCGATGCAATAAGTTCACGCTCCTTCTGTTGCGGATAAGTTGAAAACGTAACATTGTAGAGAAAGGAAGAAATTGTTGTTTTTTTGCTTCATTTGTTGTGTTTTCTCCAAAACATGAATCTCTGCTTTGAGCAACAGACTGTTCTGCAAGTAAAGGTGTTGCAGAATGAAAGGTATTTCATTGCAAGGTGAAGAAGCATGGGAATGGGGAGTGTTTGTTGTGCTGTATTTGTTGTCTTTTCTTGGAAGTCAAAGCCTGCTGTTGGCTTAACGGTTAAGGTGGCTGGCTTGAGATCTCAAGGCCCTGAGTTTGAGCTCCCTGTCAAGTCGTTGAATTAATAGCAGGTGGGTTGACACAGCCTGTCGTCCTTCCGAGATCGCAACAATGTGTACCATCTTACTTGGAAGAATGAGCCATTCGAGTATCCTGTGTTGGAGTGGCGACCCATCCAGGGTTGTGCCAAATAGCCGAGAAACTGCTTCGGCAGCCCAATGCATCTGAAGATGCAAAATGAGTGGTCTTCTTCTTCTTCTTCTTCTTGGACATCAGAGATATTCTGCATGGAGTTTGCTGCACTGGTTTCATGTTAGAGGTGCTAATACAGCCCATTAGTGTCCGAAATGATGAAACTAGACAGGTCTTAATGAATATACCTACTTTGCAGAGTTGCATTTGTATGCCGTGTGTTCAAATTAAGTTGTTCCAAGAACATACATCAGATTTTATGGTAAGGGAGGGCACGGCTGTGCAACTGAGGCAGGGTCCCCTGTAGGTTAGAGTAGGAATTTGTGGTTTGTTCATGGTGCCAGCGACAACTCGCCTACTCTTCAAAAGGGACACTGAAGGATATTTGACGTCCATCTGCTGCTGGGAGATGGGATGCCCAGCTTAATGTCCATCCGGGGGACGGCACACACATTTATGCCTCGCTCTCCATGGGAAACACCAGGATGACAATTCATAGATGGGATGTGATTCAAACCCAGCCTAGGTAGACAGCTCAAAGGTGTGTGTGTGTGTGTGTGTGTGTGTGTGTGTGTGTGTGTGTGTGTGTGTACGTCTTGTGCATACACACACACATCTTGCAAGCCCTAACAGATGCAATAAAACAGATTAAGTCGGATGCAATATGTCAGACATGGAATTGGGCTTTCTATTTATTATATGTAAATGCGGAAATTTCCAACTTCCTCCCTCTCATACATTCCTTCCTCTATGAATGTAAAATATATTTGGTCCTCAAGAAGAGTTATACTGTATTAGTAAGGGAAACATATGAAAATCTGTTAACTAAATTGTTACCAAAAAATTTCTTCACCAATATGTTTGTAAAGGTGTGTAATAACATGTGTTAAAATGTTGAAGGTCAACTCCCGTGGGAAACCCAGAAAAAAAGCTGTTGAATTCGGGTACCGAAAAATTATTTTCGAGAATTTTTATTTTTTTTAATCGGCCCTTAAGTAACTTATGAGGAGTCAAATAAGGGTTTTTCATGATTCTGAGTTGATTGTTAACATTTATATTTCACCACAGACACTCCTTTGTGGAAAAATAATTTCTAAATATATCTCATTTTCTACTTTGCAGGACATGGAGTCTAGCAATATGGATGAAGACGTTACTCCACCTGTGCTCAATTGCTTCATCTGTGCACGCTCGGATACACCAGCTGAAAGGCTCATACAGGCAACTCCAAAGGGATACTCAACTTTATTGAAACAAGCAGAAACTGTCGAAAATGTTACTGTTGTGGAACGTATGAAGGAGGCTCAAAAGGAAGGAAAACTGAGGTACCACCAGAAGTGTAAAAATGATCTGTACAACAACTTTGTTGCAACCACCAAGAAGTCAGCTCAAGCATCAAAGGCAGAGAAAGAGTCATCAAAGTTGAAGAGAAGACGCACTACTTGTGAGTTCAGTTCATCAACTGGCTGCAGTTCTAGAAGATCACAGTCAGTTGACCTCCTGTATAAGGATGTATGCATTCTTTGCAACCAACCAGCCCAGCTCTACAAAAATAATCCAGCACAAGCTAGAAAGAAATACAGAGTGCCAGATAATTTGACTGCAGATACACTGAAGGCAAGCTTGCTGAAGACAGCACGGAGTCGCGGGGATGACTGGGGCACTGAAGTCACTGGACGCCTGGAAGGGATCAACGACTTGGTAGCAGAAGAAACACTGTACCATTTGCGATGCAAACTTATGTTTGCGAGAGGTGACAGTTTGTCCAAGACTGATGAGGAAGGAAAAAGGAAGAGAGGACAGAGGAGTATTGATGAGGAGCGAGAGGCAGTTTTTATTGAATTCTGCGAATGGTTAGACTCAGAATTAGAGCATGGGGTAATGAACATGGACCAAGTCCATGAAAAGCTGCAGGAGTTTGATCAGTCACCAGAGAAGAGCCTTTCTTATTCAAAGCATTGGCTAAAGATAAAACTTCTAGAGAAATACGAAGACACCTTGTATTTCACAACACAGGAAAGAAGGGCAGATGTACTCTGTCTCAAAGATGGCACCGACAATATTCTGCGAGGGCATCATGCTAATCTTGACCATGGAGATGAGAAGACTCAGATCATAAAGACGGCACTCAAGTTCATATCCAATGATATTGCCTTGATTGATTTAGGTCCAAAGTCATACCCCACCACACACAGTATGACTGACATCGATAGTCAGCTGACACTTGTTCCTGCAAGCCTTCAGATGTTCTTGAGACCGATTGTCAAGACAGACGAAAGAGTTGCCGTTTGGGGGCAGAATTTTATTAAGGCCTGTCGACCTCGGTCTGGAGTATTGCCACACCAAATGGGGCTTGCCATACAACTTGATCATAGATTTGGGTCAAAATGGATGCTCAACAAGTTCCACCGGCTGGGATACACTGAGTCTTACACGGAGACACAAAACTACAAATACTGCTTCCTTAATAGTAGGAGTGGAGATGATGTTCCAGATACTTCTGGCACTCTTGACACCATTGTGGAGGAAACCGATGAACAGATCAATGATGAGGTTGCGGTTGATGCTGCGCTTGAGGATCAATCAGTGATGACAGCCAAAGTGCCAGCCAGTGAAAGTGAATTGTCAAGTAATGATCAGGTGGTCTTTATGGAGATTGGGGAAACAAACAATGCAGTCACTCAGTTTGTTGGAGACAATATAGATTTAAACATTGTCTCTATTCACGGAAACACTCCCTTTCACTCAATGGGTTGGATCGAAGTCACCTCTCCGGCACCACCTTTGCCAGATCCACAGACAACAGCAGCTTTCCCCCGGGTGAAGTTGAAGGCACTCGACAAAGCTAAGATCCTGAGAGGAACTGAAGTAAAGATTATTCCATTTACGAACAGGAAACAGATAGGAACGAACGCGATCATGTTTCTCCCCCTCGCTGAGCTTTCCTCCTCCCTGGCTCATGATCAGCCACTCCTCACTCCAGGTGACACACTCTGGGCAGCGGGGTGGGTGATCAAAGCCAACGATCCTGAGTTCCCACACTCCAACTGGAATGGCTGGATGAAGAGAATCCATGCTAATGATGCAAAGCAGAGCACACAGATCGAGTTCCTCCCAGTTATTGAAGGAGACCCTAATGACCTCAACACCATCTTCACCACTCTGAAAGAGTGCATACGGCGCGCTGGGGTCGCTGTAGTGACCTTTGATCTTCCGATTTGGCTGAAGGCTGTGAATATAATAAAGCAGGCAAATCTACCCGTCATTCCAAGGTTGGGTGGTTTTCACCTGCTGAAGTCTTATCTTGGATCAATGGGTAACATCATGGAAGATTCTGGACTACTAGATGTGATCCAGTTGATCTATCCTGGAAGTACGACAGCCAACCACATCATGGATGGAGGATGTTTTGACAAGGCAATCCGTGTTCACCTCCTCATCGATGCAGCCATCTATCAACACATCATGAAACTTGCCTTCACTGAGGAGGAGCGTGGTGACATGAAGACCTTCATGGAGAAGGTGGCTGATGGGAAGATGGGAGCCAGACACTCAGACCCAGTAGTGCCAGTGTTTGAGCAAAGGTTTGAAGAAACCTTCAAACGACTCGCAAAAGGAGGAAGAACACCTGCACTCTGGGTGGAGTACCACCACATGGTAGATGTACCACCCCAGTGACTATGGATGGACAATAGGTGTGCATGGGTATGAGCCAGTTCCAACACTGGACCCCACGGCTCCTGAGGAGCTATTGCAGTTCACGAGCTGTAATTGTCATGGAGATTGCAGCAACCGGCGATGCAGCTGCAAGAAGAATGGGGTCACGTGCATCTCGGCGTGTGGAGTCTGTAATGGCATTACATGCAGAAACTGCAGTCATGATGTTGTTGAGTCTGAAGAAGACATAGACAATGACTGTTGAAACTTCTGACATTGTGAATGAGAAATAACTCTTGAGTATTATATATGTATGTGAAATAAAAGCTACTTTGTGTGTAAATGTAAAAGTGAAAATATAAATGTTAACAATCAACTCAGAATCATGAAAAACCCTTATTTGACCCCTCATAAGTTACTTAAGGGCCGATTTAAAAAAATAAAAATTCTCGAAAATAATTTTTCGGTACCCGAATTCAACAGCTTTTTTTCTGGGTTTCCCACGGGAGTTGAACTTCAACATTTTAACACATGTTATTACACACCTTTACAAACATATTGGTGAAGAAATTTTTTGGTAACAATTTAGTTAACAGATTTGTGAAATATCTCATAAAATGCCCTTACTATATCTCATTTCTCCCAAATCTGCAGGTCGTTGCAGGGCTCACACAGTCCACCATCAACCCCCCTTCTGGTGAAACTCCTAAAATCCAGAATCACTGCAAACCTCCACTCATTCATTCCTCTGGAACCAACTGTTCATTTATTCATTCCTCTGGAATTCATTCATTCCTCCGTTATCCCACCTCTGGAACCAACTGTTCATTTATTCATTCCTCTGGAATTCATTCATTCCTCCGTTATCCCACCTCTGGAACCAACTTTCACATTATTTTCAATCTCATTCTTCAGTCCAGATCTTCAAGACAGCTGTTCAAGACCATCCAAAACCATGATCTTCCACCCACTCCTCCCCAAATTTCCAGTTTTCCATTCCTGATATTTTACTTCTGTATCCATCTTGTCCAACCCCGTCCCTTTCCCTACCACTCATTCTTACCTGCATCCCTTGTTTGTCCGTCTACCTTCCCATTCCACCCCGCTATTGGTGTTTTGTCTTTCACCTGCTGTTCCATCTGTTCTGTTGTGCCCTGATCCATTCTGTGTTCTAGCTCTTCCACAAGCCTTGTTTTCTCCATGTGTTTTAGACTTTTCCACAACCCCCGCCTTCCCATGCCTCCTCCCCCCATGCCCTCTCCCTCCCACAGATCTCCCGATGTCCCTGTTCTCTGCTGTTGTACTTGTGTGCTTCCCTCTCTCTCCCCATCTTGTCTCCCGCTCCCTTTTTTGTATGTTTTGTATGTCCGTTTGTGGTTGTTTTTTGTCATTAATCTCAGCTCTTACACGAGTCTTGATCTTATATACAAAAAAAAAAAAAAAAAAAACATTCTGATAACTTAGTGTCAACTAAGTGAGTGTAAGTGTCTAACTAAGTGTCAACACAGTACGCATATCAACGAGTGACGTTGACGTGGGAAACATTTTACCAATCAAATGAAAACACAAGTCACAAGTGAGCCGCATTAACCGTTTAGACAACACCAGGCTCAGCTTTATTTGAAGAGGAAAGATCGAGAAAAGAGTTGTGGGGATCTGGACAAATATCATGTAAACCTTCTTGCGGCACTTGTTGCGCCATTCCATGAGGATGCCTGGAACCCATGCAAGAACCTACAATAACTTGTTTGTATCACCTGCACCTGGGGTCAGACAGGTTTACAACAACTTCCTGCCTCCTTGATGCAACAAATAAAGACTTTCTTGGATCATGGCAATCTATTGACCAATTCACGGAAGCATCTAAGTTTACGGTCATGTGACCATGGCCATCTTATATTTTCCACCACTGTGAATCCACCCCAAATCCAACTCCTTCAAATTAAGTTTTCTTTCCTGAAAGTTCCTGTAGTGTCCATCTTGTTTGTACTGTGTACTCCGCCCCAGCCCTCTCCCTTCCACAGATCTCCCGATGTCCTTGTTTTATACTGGTGTACATCCCTCTCTCTCTCTCTCCAAATTGTCTCCAGCTCCCTTTATTATACGTTACATGTGTTTACACGAGTGTCGACCAAGTATAAACAAAACTTGATGTCATAAAATTTCACTTAAAACTGGTGCATTGTGCATACTTATCAGGAATCTGTTGTTCGAAGACGGTTTGGTCAATGGGACAAAATTGATTGTCCTAAATATTTTAAGGCACCTGTTGGAGATCCAAATTGCCTCCACTACAGCTGTATCTGACACACCCAGTAAAAACAATGCATATACCCAGAATATGCTTCAAATTCCATTCTTATCGCAATATTGAGGTATTGAGAAGGTAGCTTCCTGTAAAATTATCATCTGGACTTACAATCAACATTGAGGTGTTGAAGAAGGTAGCTTCCTGTAAAATTAGCATCTGCACTTACAATCAACATTGAGGAATTGAGAAGGTAGCTTCCTGTAAAATTAGCATCTGCACTTACAATCAACATTGAGGGATTGAGAAGGTAGCTTCCTGTAAAATTAGCATCTACACTTACAATCAACATTGAGGTATTGAGAAGGTAGCTTCCTGTAAAATTAGCATCTGCACTTACAATCAACATTGAGGAATTGAGAAGGTAGCTTCCTGTAAAATTAGCATCTGCACTTACAATCAACATTGTGGTATTGAGAAGGTAGCTTCCTGTAAAATTAGCATCTGCACTTACAATCAACATTGAGGTATTGAGAAGGTAGCTTCCTGTAAAATTAGCATCTGCACTTACAATCAACATTGAGGTATTGAGAAGGTAGCTTCCTGTAAAATTAGCATCTGCACTTACAATCAACATTGAGGTATTGAGAAGGTAGCTTCCTGTAAAATTAGCATCTGCACTTACAATCAACATTGAGGAATTGAGAAGGTAACTTCCTGTAAAATTATCATCTGCACTTACAATCAACATTGTGGTATTGAGAAGGTAGCTTCCTGTAAAATTATCATCTGCACTTACAATCAACATTGAGGTATTGAGAAGGTCGCTTCCTGTAAAATTAGCATCTGCACTTACAATCAACATTGAGGAATTGAGGAGGTAGCTTCCTGTAAAATTAGCATCTGCACTTACAATGAACATTGAGGTATTGAGAAGGTAGCTTCCTGTAAAATTAGCATCTGGACTTACAATAAACATTGAGGTATTGAGAAGGTAGCTTCCTGTAAAATTATCATCTGGACTTACAATCAACATTGTGGTATTGAGAAGGTAGCTTCCTGTAAAATTAGCATCTGGACTTACAATAAACATTGAGGTATTGAGAAGGTAGCTTCCTGTAAAATTAGCATCTGGACTTACAATCAACATTGAGGAATTGAGAAGGTAGCTTCCTGTAAAATTATCATCTGGACTTACAATCAACATTGTGGTATTGAGAAGGTAGCTTCCTGTAAAATTAGCATCTGGACTTACAATCAACATTGAGGAATTGAGAAGGTAGCTTCCTGTAAAATTATCATCTGGACTTACAATCAACATTGTGGTATTGAGAAGGTCGCTTCCTGTAAAATTAGCATCTGGACTTACAATCAACATTGAGGAATTGAGAAGGTAGCTTCCTGTAAAATTATCATCTGGACTTACAATAAACATTGAGGAATTGAGAAGGTAGCTTCCTGTAAAATTATCATCTGGACTTACAATCAACATTGTGGTATTGAGAAGGTAGCTTCCTGTAAAATTATCATCTGCACTTACAATCAACATTGAGGTATTGAGAAGGTAGCTTCCTGTAAAATTAGCATCTGCACTTACAATCAACATTGAGGTATTGAGAAGGTAGCTTCCTGTAAAATTATCATCTGCACTTACAATCAACATTGAGGTATTGAGAAGGTAGCTTCCTGTAAAATTATCATCTGCACTTACAATCAACATTGTGGTATTGAGAAGGTAGCTTCCTGTAAAATTATCATCTGCACTTACAATCAACATTGAGGTATTGAGAAGGTAGCTTCCTGTAAAATTATCATCTGCACTTACAATCAACATTGAGGTATTGAGAAGGTAGCTTCCTGTAAAATTATCATCTGCACTTACAATCAACATTGAGGTATTGAGAAGGTAGCTTCCTGTAAAATTAGCATCTGCACTTACAATCAACATTGAGGTATTGAGAAGGTAGCTTCCTGTAAAATTATCATCTGCACTTACAATCAACATTGAGGTATTGAGAAGGTAGCTTCCTGTAAAATTATCATCTGCACTTACAATCAACATTGTGGTATTGAGAAGGTAGCTTCCTGTAAAATTATCATCTGCACTTACAATCAACATTGAGGAATTGAGAAGGTAGCTTCCTGTAAAATTATCATCTGCACTTACAATCAACATTGAGGTATTGAGAAGGTAGCTTCCTGTAAAATTAGCATCTGCACTTACAATCAACATTGAGGTATTGAGAAGGTAGCTTCCTGTAAAATTATCATCTGCACTTACAATCAACATTGTGGTATTGAGAAGGTAGCTTCCTGTAAAATTAGCATCTGGACTTACAATAAACATTGAGGAATTGAGAAGGTAGCTTCCTGTAAAATTAGCATCTGGACTTACAATCAACATTGAGGTATTGAGAAGGTAGCTTCCTGTAAAATTAGCATCTGCACTTACAATCAACATTGAGGAATTGAGAAGGTAGCTTCCTGTAAAATTAGCATCTGCACTTACAATCAACATTGAGGTATTGAGAAGGTAGCTTCCTGTAAAACTAGCATCTGGACTTACAATAAACATTGAGGAATTGAGAAGGTAGCTTCCTGTAAAATTAGCATCTGCACTTACAATCAACATTGAGGAATTGAGAAGGTAGCTTCCTGTAAAATTAGCATCTGCACTTACAATCAACATTGAGGAATTGAGAAGGTAGCTTCCTGTAAAATTATCATCTGCACTTACAATCAACATTGAGGAATTGAGAAGGTAGCTTCCTGTAAAATTAGCATCTGCACTTACAATAAACATTGAGGTATTGAGAAGGTAGCTTCCTGTAAAATTAGCATCTGCACTTACAATCAACATTGAGGTATTGAGAAGGTAGCTTCCTGTAAAACTAGCATCTGGACTTACAATAAACATTGAGGAATTGAGAAGGTAGCTTCCTGTAAAATTAGCATCTGCACTTACAATCAACATTGAGGAATTGAGAAGGTAGCTTCCTGTAAAATTAGCATCTGCACTTACAATCAACATTGAGGAATTGAGAAGGTAGCTTCCTGTAAAATTATCATCTGCACTTACAATCAACATTGAGGAATTGAGAAGGTAGCTTCCTGTAAAATTAGCATCTGCACTTACAATAAACATTGAGGTATTGAGAAGGTAGCTTCCTGTAAAATTAGCATCTGCACTTACAATAAACATTGAGGTATTGAGGAGGTAGCTTCCTGTAAAATTAGCATCTGCACTTACAATAAACATTGAGGTATTGAGAAGGTAGCTTCCTGTAAAATTAGCATCTGCACTTACAATAAACATTGAGGTATTGAGAAGGTAGCTTCCTGGAAAATTAGCATCTGCACTTACAATAAACATTGAGGTATTGAGGAGGTAGCTTCCTGTAAAATTAGCATCTGCACTTACAATAAACATTGAGGAATTGAGGAGGTAGCTTCCTGTAAAATTAGCATCTGCACTTACAATAAACATTGAGGTATTGAGAAGGTAGCTTCCTGTAAAATTAGCATCTGCACTTACAATAAACATTGAGGTATTGAGAAGGTAGCTTCCTGTAAAATTAGCATCTGCACTTACAATCAACATTGAGGTATTGAGAAGGTAGCTTCCTGCCAAATTAGCATCTGCACTTACAATCAACATTGAGGTATTGAGAAGGAGCCTTCCTGTAAAATTAGCATCTGGACTTACAATCAACATTGAGGAATTGAGAAGGTAGCTTCCTGCCAAATTAGCATCTGCACTTACAATCAACATTGAGGTATTGAGAAGGTAGCTTCCTGTAAAATTAGCATCTGCTCTTACAATCAACATTGAGGAATTGAGAAGGTAGCTTCCTGACAAATTAGCATCTGCACTTACAATCAACATTGAGGTATTGAGAAGGTAGCTTCCTGTAAAATTAGCATCTGCACTTACAATCAACATTGAGGAATTGAGAAGGTAGCTTCCTGACAAATTAGCATCTGCACTTACAATCGATAAATCACAAGGACAAACTTTGAGCCGTGTCGGACTTGACCTCCGAGTATGTGTTTTTCACTCGGACAATTATATGTAGGCTCAGGACGGGTTAAGCCTGGTGTTGGCTTAATGATTAAGGCGGCTGCCTTGAGATCTCACGGTCCTGAGTTCAAGCTCCTGTTGTGCCGTTGAATTAACACCAGCTGGGTTGACTCAGCCTGTCATCCTGCCGAGGTCCGCAAATTGAGTACCAGCTTAATGGGATGAATGAGCCATTCGGGTACGGGGGGGGGGGGGGGGGGGGCGGGGCGAAAACAGATATGATTCATAACAACCGGAAACTGCAGAACAAATGTGGCAAAGAGGGTGAGGTGTGGGTGAGCAAGTTCATGTGATGTTGGCTCCTCAGTTCACACACGTGACCTTGAGTTTGCACGTGACCTTGAAATCATCAACGTGAGCGAGTCTCCTTAAAATTGACTGTTTGTGTGGCGTGTGACCTTGTAATCGTCAAAGTAAGTGTGGGTGACGTTGAAATCATGAAGTTGAGTGTTTGTGACGTTGACATCATGAAGTTGAGTGTTTGTGATGTTGAAATCATGAAGTTGAGTGTTTGTGACGTTGAAATCATGAAGTTGAGTGTTTGTGACGTTGAAATCATGAAGTTGAGTATTTGTGACGTTGAAAGCATGAAGTTGGGTCTTTGTGATGTTGAAATCATGAAGTTGAGTGTTTGTGACGTTGAAATCATGAAGTTGATTGTTTGTGACGTTGAAATCATGAAGTTGAGTGTTTGTGATGTTGACATCATGAAGTTGAGTGTTTGTGATGTTGAAATCATGAAGTTGAGTGTTTGTGACGTTGAAATCATGAAGTTGAGTGTTTGTGATGTTGAAATCATGAAGTTGAGTGTTTGTGACGTTGAAATCATGAAGTTGGGTCTTTGTGATGTTGAAATCATGAAGTTGAGTGTTTGCGACGTTGAAATCATGAAGTTGGGTCTTTGTGATGTTGAAATCATGAAGTTGAGTGTTTGTGACGTTGAAATCATGAAGTTGAGTGTTTGTGACGTTGAAATCATGAAGTTGAGTGTTTGTGATGTTGAAATCATGAAGTTGAGTGTTTGTGATGTTGAAATCATGAAGTTGAGTGTTTGTGATGTTGAAATCATGAAGTTGAGTGTTTGTGATGTTGAAATCATGAAGTTGAGTGTTTGTGATGTTGAAATCATGAAGTTGGGTGTTTGTGATGTTGAAATCATGAAGTTGAGTGTTTGTGACGTTGAAATCATGAAGTTGAGTGTTTGTGATGTTGAAATCATGAAGTTGGGTGTTTGTGATGTTGAAATCATGAAGTTGAGTGTTTGTGACGTTGAAATCATGAAGTTGAGTGTTTGTGACGTTGAAATCATGAAGTTGAGTGTTTGTGATGTTGAAATCATGAAGTTGAGTGTTTGTGTTGTTGAAATCTTGAAGTTGAGTGTTTGTGACGTTGAATTCATGAAGTTGAGTGTTGTGACGTTGAAATCATGAAGTTGAGTGTTTGTGATGTTGAAATCATGAAGTTGAGTGTTTGTGATGTTTAAATCATGAAGTTGAGTGTTTGTGATGTTGAAATCATGAGGTTGAGTGTTTGTGACGTTGAAATCATGAAGTTGAGTGTTTGTGACGTTGAAATCATGAAGTTGAGTGTTGTGACGTTGAAATCATGAAGTTGAGTGTTTGTGATGTTGAAATCATGAAGTTGAGTGTTTGTGATGTTGAAATCATGAGGTTGAGTGTTTGTGACGTTGAAATCATGAAGTTGAGTGTTGTGACGATGAAATCATGAAGTTGAGTGTTTGTGATGTTGAAATCATGAAGTTGAGTGTTTGTGATATTGATATCGTCAGGCTGAGTGTTTGTGATGTTGAAATCGCCAACATAAATATGCATGACCTTGAAATTTTGCACATTTGCACGCGTAACCTCAAAACTGTCAATGTGACCTTTGGTGCCCAAGAAAGCTTCAATGTGAGCATGCTCTACCTTGAAATCATCAATTTGTCATAATTCGTTCATTTTCATAATTAACACAGGCGTAATTAACAATGTGAGCACACGTGACCAGGAAATCGTCACCGAGAGTGCACATGACCATGAAATTGTCAATATGCATGCACCTGACCTTGAAACCATTATCCTGAGCATGTGGGACCATTAAACCATTAAACCATCAAGGTGAACATTGAAAACGTCAACAGAATTAACAATAGCATAATTAACAAAGTGAGCAGGTGTCACCTTGATATCGTCACCTGTGAGCACGCTAAAATAATCAACGTGAGGACGCATGACCTTGACATCAGCAGTGTGAGCATGCCAGATTTAAAATTGACAAGCCAAGTGCTCATGACCTTGAAATCGTCAATCTGATCGAGTGTGACGTCGATATAGTCAAAATAAGTGTGTGTGACCTCAATATTATAAGCCTGAGCACATGTAACCGAGTGAGCTTGAAATCGCCAACGTGATCACGAGTGATCTTGATATATTCAACATGTGTTGCTCAATTCGGTTTTTTAGATACATTCAATGTTGTGTCTCACTATCTGCCATGATCCTTCCTGGGTAAACCACATTTCCAAGCTGGCCTCCAAAGCCAGTCGCCGACTGCGCATCCTCCGTCGTGCGAAGTCCTTCCTAAGCACACCTGAGCTCCTCACCACGTACAAGGCTTTCATCCGCAGCTCAGTGGAGTGCTGCTCTCCCCTCTGGGCTGGTGCTCCTGCCTCACACCTAGCTCGTCTTCATGCTGTTGAAACCAAAGCGTTCAGAATCATTGGAATCTCCCGCGATGAAGCTAACTCCGAGGGCCTTTCACTTGCTCACCGCAGGCAGGTTGGTGGTCTTTCCGTCTTCTACCAACTCCTCTCCGGTCTTGCTCCCCCTGCTCTATCTGGGCTCCGTCCCCCAAATATTCCTGCAGGACGTGCAAGATCTTCCAGCAACCTTCTTCTGGTTAAATTGCCAAAATCAAGACTCTCTGCTCACCTTCACTCCTTCATTCCTCTTTTCTCCCGCCTCTGGAACAAACACACTCTCTTCAATCCCTCTCCTCCCTCCAGGTCTTTAAAACAGTTGTTCACCACCATCTCTTATCTTCCCCCATCCAAAACCTTGATCTTTTCTACCCCCGTTAAAACACCCCAAATCCACCTCTTTCAATCCCCAACCTCTTTCCTGAAATTCCTGGGGGGTTCGTTTGCTTTATACCCTGTACCCCTCCCTCCTCCCCCAGCACTCCCCCTTCCACAGATCTACCAACACCCCTGTTCTCCACTGTTGTTGTGCTTGTGTGCTTACCCCCCCCCCACCCCCTTTTTGTCTCCCGGTCCTTTCATTGCATGTTTTATGTGTCTGTGCATGTTTTCATGTTTAATGTGTTAGCTCTTACACGAGCCTCGATTTTGTATACAAAAGAAAAAGAAAAAAGAGTGTGCATGACCTAGAAGCCCTCAATGTGAGCATCCTTGACCTTGAAATCATCATCGTGAGCGTGAAATTATCAAGATAAGTGTATCTGACCTCGAAAACGTCCATGCCACAAAATGTCACCTTCAAATCGCCAACGTGATCACGTGTGACCTACAGTCATCAACGTGAGCGCATGTGACCTTGAAATCCTCACGTGATTGCCTTTGCCCTTTAAATCGTCATTGTGTGCGTGCGTGACCTGAGATCATCAAAATAAGAATGTGTGACCTTGAAATCCACAAAGTGAGCGCGCGGGACACTGAAATTGTCAACGTGAGCACACTTGACTTTGATATCTTAAATGTAAGCTTGCATGGCCTTGACATCATGAGCATGAATGTGCCTGACCTTGAACTTGAGCGGGAATCTGCTTGAAAATGACAAGTTGAGCACACACGTGACATTGACATCGTCAACTTGATGGCATCTGAAATCGCAAACATGGCCCATGGGTGACCATGAAATCATCAACGTAAGTCTTCCTGATGTTGAAGTCGTCAACATGAGCAGGCTTGACCTTGGAATCTTAAAAGTAAGCAATTGCATCATTAAAATAGCCCAAATTAGCAATGTTACCAACAAATTATCAATGTTACCAACAATGACCTCGAACAAAATTCACGTGAACACGTGAGCTTTTTTTTTTTTTGTATACAAGATCGAGGCTCGTGTAAGAGCTAACATTAATCACAAAAAGACAAACTGACACATAAAACATAAGATAAAGGGAGCGGGAGACAAGATGGGGAGAGTTGGGGAAGCACACAAGTACAACATTTGAGAGCAGGGACATCGGGAGATCTGTGGGAGGGAGAGGGCTTGGGGGGAGGAGGCACTGGAAGGGGGGGGGGGGGGTGGGGGAGGTAAAAACCACATGGACACTGCGAGGACTTCCAGGAAAGAAGTCGGGATTTCAGAAAAGTGGATCTGGGGTGAATTAACGGGGGTCGAAAAGATCAAGGTAATAATCAAGATGAAGGTAGGTGGCCTTGAAATCATAAATGTGCACCTAATTTCATAATGATGGATGCGGGTGTGCCTGACCTTGAAAGAGTCAATGTGAGCATCCATGACCTTTCCATTATCAATTTGAATGCACGTGACCTTGAAGTTATGAACATCATCACGTGTCATCTCATCAATTGTGTGCGTGCCTGATCTTGATATTGTGAGCATGAGCATGTTGAATTGATCAAAGTGGCCATGACTGACTTTGAAATGGTCATCGTCGAAATTTGTGACCTTGAAATCATCAATGTCATTGCGCGTGACCTTAATGCTCAACGTGCCAACTTGTGACATTGAAACCATCAACTTGAGCCCACCTGACTTTGAAATCACTAAGATGAGCATGTTTGTCGTTGAAATATTCAAGACCAAGTGATTTGGGTATTGTAGAATTGAGCAACATGAAAGTGTGCGACTTCAAAATCCTCAACATGAGCTTGCTGACTTTGACATAATTATCGTGAGTGGGAGACACCTCGAAATGGTCAACACGAGTGTGTATACATTTTTTTCCTTTTTTTGGAATACATAATCAAGGCTCGTGGAAAAGCTACTGGAGGACAAATAACAGATCAGGACACATTGGTGGGGCAGTTGTCGACAAAATTCAGATGAATTGTGGGTTTTGTGGTAAAAGCACCAAACTTTGCATATAGATACAGATATAGTGCCAGGAAGAATATTTCCCCTGAAGCCCGTAATTGGGAAAAATCCAAGATGGCCATCGTTCATTTTGAAAAATCTAATAGAAGAAGAAGAACAACAACAACAGCAGAGGGCACTCTATGAGCAGCGTCTGCGACGCGGCTAAAAACACAACACCAGGTACCATTTCCAATTTATTGAAGGAATGCACTTGCAGTTTATTAAAAGTGCTTAACCATACCGTACCGTGAAAGTAAAAAAAACACAACACCATCATGTACCGTTTAAATTTTTAGCCGCGTCGCAAGACGCTGGTCATAGAGTGCCCTCTGCTGTTGTTGTTGTTGTTGTTATTCTTCTTGTTCTTCTTCTTGTTCTTGCAGAGAAGACAAAACCTCAAAGCTCCACCCATTCTGGGAACCATAGCTCCACCCATTCTGGGAACCATAGCTCCACCCATTGTGGGAGAGGCTTCATATAAACAAATATCCACCATTTTATTAACTCGCATAGCTTTGAGGCCTGTTTTGTAGGCCCGTGGTGTCTTCCTCTCTCACACAGTTTTATTTCAAATCAAATTCGATATATCATTTCATTTTTCACAGTCGCTAACATAGTTTTAGACTCGGTTGAAAAAAAACGGGAAGAAAATCCGATGAAAGTTGCCCTTTATAGAACGAAATGAATTCTCAAAGGCCTGTAACTTCAAGTCCATTGAGATATATATTTTTTAAATCGCGGCATGGTCAGTCATACACCGCCCGAAATAACAGACGGGAAAATGCCGAGATATATATATTTTGTTTAAATCGCGGCATGCTCAGTCATACACCGCCCAAAATAACAGACGGGAAAAAGCCGAGATATATTAAAAATTCGTCCATTTGATGACAATCGTCACGATGAAATATTTAATTTATACGTCGTCACAATAATGTGGAGAGAGGAGCATAGCTTCGTTCACGTGTCGCCACATACGGGAAATTGCCGAGATATATTTTTTTTAAATCGCGGCATGGTCAGTCATACACCGCCTGAAATAACAGACGGGAAAATGCCGAGATATATTAAAAATTCGTCGCCACACACGGGAAATTGCCGAGATATATTTTCACTTTGCACAAAAATAACATCAAGTAATCGAATCAATAGGAATGTCCTGTGCCTATAACATCGACGTTATAGGCACAGCTGCATCTAGGCATTGTGTAACATCGACGCGGCTTTTGTTTTAATTAAAACTTTTTGTACTTGTTATTTTACAAACACACACATATTTCAAATGATGATGATGATGGTGATGATGATGATGATGGTGATGATGATGATGATGGTGATGATGGTGGTGATGATGATGAATTAAAATCCCATGAATTCCTCGAACTCTGAGGATGACCCAAATTATAGTCTTAAAACGTCGTACACTGAGGGAGAGGCAGAAGAGGCAGCAGTTGAGGGTGTTGGTGAGGCCGCTGGTGAGGATACTGAGAGGGCGACAGGAGAGAGTGCTGATGGTGTTGAGGTGGAGGTAGCAGGATGAAAGAAATTGGTATGGAGAGCTGCCTGGCAGATAGCCACAGGTTTCAATGCAGCTCTTTGTAGGGGAGAAGCAAATCATCCAAGCTGCTCTTGAACTTGAGGTACCTCTCCATGACTGGATCAGCATATTACAACTTGTCGCCAAGCACCCGCATGCCATGCAGCAACTCGCCCAGGAACTGGACTGTGAGGTTAGACCTCGCCACCTCTTCCTCATCACTGCCTGCCTCCTCCTCCTCCTCCTCCTCCTTGGAAACCATTATAATGGCATCCAACTTCTCCTCGGTGAGGTTGTAGCCATGTGAGGCAATGACATCCTCCAACTCCTCAGGCTGCATGTCATCAAATCCTTCCCCCTCCCAACTGCCGTGCCAACCCGACAATCACATGCCTCTCCTCAGTGTTATCGGGAAAGCCAGTAAAGTTACTGACTGCCTGTGGCCACAGGTTGTGACAGCATGCGTTGATGGTGGAGGGTCTCACCTCATCCAGCGACTCCTTGATTGTGCCGATGCAGTGGGCAATGTTGAAATCCTTCCAACACTGCCCGACGGTGAGCCCTGGGTCAGACTCCATCACATCCAAAATGCAGCGAAAGGTGCGATGGGTGTAATACGTTTTAAACGTTGAAATCACAACTTGGTCGAGTGGCTGGTTGAGGGAGGTGGTGCTGGGTGGCAGGAAGATCACCTCAATATTCTGGTGAGCCATGTCCAGGTTCGTGGGGTAACCAGGAGCATTGTCCAGGAGCAAGAGAACCTTGAACGCAAGGTTTTTTCCCACCATGTACCTCTCCACCTGAGGGACGAAACAATTATGGAACCAGTCCAGGAAGGTTGCTGTCGTCACGCAAGCTTTCCTGTTGGCCCTCCAAAACACAGAGAGTTTGCTTGTGCTTGCCCTTGAGAGCTTGCGGGTTCAGTGAATGGTACAACATCATGGGTTTCAGCATGAAGTCCCCTTTTGCGTTTGCACAGAGGAGAAGAGATTCCCAGACCTTGGCAACCTTGAATCCCGATGCTGTCTCCTCGTGCTTCGCGATGAAAGTTCTCGTGGGCATATTTTTCCAGTAGAGGCCGGTCGCATCACCATTGAACACCTGGTCTGGGAACCCTTCTAACCCTTCTCTTCGATCAGCCTCGCGAGTTGAGCAGAGAACACTTTTGCAACCTCATGGTCTGCGGAAGCATGCTCCCCTGAGAGCTTCACATTTTTGAGACAGTACCGTTCCTTGAAACAATGGAACCATCCCCTGCTTGTTGTGAATGAACTCGCACTGCTTGTACCATTTTCGCACGGTGCAGCGCTCATGCTGGCACCACCCACGCCAGAGAGATTATCGTAAATTCATTTGGCCTTTTCGCGAATGAGAGTTCCACTCAAAGGCATACTTTTCTGCATGTTGTCCTCGATCCATATGCTGAGAACCTTCTCCATCCTTTTTATGTGGACATCCCAGACATGGGTGACCACCTTCGTACTCAATACGGCGCTCGCTGAAATGCTCTCACGAATCGCCTTCTCTTGCTTCCGTATGTAGCAAACAGTGGATTTGTCGACCCCGTAATGCCTGCCGACAGAGGCCGCACTCTCTCCTCTCAAAAGCCGGTCGAGCAGCTCCAATTTGTTGCTGAGGCTCATCACTTTCTTCTGCCTCTTGGTAGTCTATGTCGTAGAAAAACGACATGGAACATCCCGCAGGACTGATAGAGCTTGGAGACTGGCAGATGTTTTGGAGAAGGAAGCCAAACAACACGCTTCCATGCACATTCATGGATTGTTTCTGCGCAGTAGATGGAGACGAATTTCCATCCATCAAAGTCCTACTCCATATTGGATGCACCCTCCCTGTCGGCTCCTGTGAGGCCGAACGCTCATTTTCTTGCCTGCGTCGTCTGAAGACCTACCTAAGAAATTCCATGGGAGAAAGTCGGATGGCATCTCTGGCCCTTATGAACACATACACCATGACTTCACCATATCCCCACATGATGTGTGTGACCTTTTCATTCAGAAACACAAGCTCCGTCTGTTCCAAAATAGCAAAATTTACGATTAATAAAATAATTCACATTCCGCTGTCCGATCTGATCTCTTTTGTGGAGAGAACCCCCTGCCTTGAGCTTCACAACCTCGGCGCATGGCGGTGCCGGGCTTTGACCAGCACACAGACTGTCATCGCCATCATTTCACACTATGGGAGTGCACAGGTCTTTTATATCTACAAGTGAGCCCATTGGTCCAAATGGACCAAATTTTCATCGGCTTCCATGGCCTTGCAGCACACCTGCCTGCTGTGGTGCTCGAGTTGGAATAAATGCTCAATAAATATTATCATTGTTTTTGTTATTTATTTCGTAATGAGAATGGCATGCCATGGAAGGACCTATTAAGCTGCTCTATACACCTTAACATGGCGTGCGTTTAGAAAAATGAGAATTCTTCTGGATTATTTGTAGTTAATTAGCCTAATTAACTCAGGAGATCATAACAATCATTTCGTGAGAACTACACAAATCAGAAATTCCATATCAGAAAGCTCCAGTAGAACTACACAAAAAACATGCCACACACACATTCACACACACACACACACACACACACCTCCAAAATTCATCAATTTATAGGAGAAGGAACAGCTGGGCAAGTCGTTTCACCAGTTCCTCTATCTGACCATTAGTCATCGCGAATCTGTTGAACTGTTGGACCAGGGAAGAACGCAAGGAACTGCAGAAACTTCCAAAAACAAAAGAAATGCCATTTCTGACGATCAATTAAAAACAAAAATCCTGGGGGAGGACCCCCAGACCTCCCTTTGCCCCCCCCCCAGCGCTATAGTTTCATGCACCCCCCGTTTTGAAATTCCTGGATCCCCCCCTGCGTCATGCTCGCGGCACGTAGAATATATTTTTTTTGTCTGTACGTCCACCTGCTTTTTGCATGGCTGGTAAAGATGGGTTTTATAAATGTGTCAAACAAGCAAATTTTTAACAAAGCTTTATCTATCTATAATTCCAGTAATCTCTGTCTGTCTGTCTGTACGTCTGTACGTTTGTCTGTGACCGCTGTTTCTCGACAACCACGGGTCCGATATACTTTTAACTTGCCAGGTATATTGCTGGGGACCCGAGGATGTGCCTTTTCAAGGTTTCATATTAATCGGACAATTACTTACCGAGCTATGTCCAAAAAACGATTCAACCAATCAGAGAGCAGCGAACGATCGCGTGTGCCGAACGTGGCGGGCACACTCTGCCTCGGATGGCACATTTGAGAGCGTATTCATTTATTTCACGTTTGCAAACTATGTTGGCGTTAAACTATGTTTTACAACTAATAAAAACGAATTTGCGATTCATTCGCTTTCCTGCGCGTTTGTGCACGCGATGGCGATTTCTTTACCAAACTCCGGAAGCCGTTCGCTTTGGACCAAACCATTGCATGTAAATAGAGGGGGGGGGGGTTCTGTGGTCGTTGCGAATGGACCAAACCATTCATGTAAATAGAGGGGGGGGATTGTCACTGTACTCGCAAGCCGTTCGCCGTTCGCTTTGGCGTTGCGAATGGACCAAACCATTTCATGTAAATAGAGGGGGGGGATATAATTTTAGATAGATATATAGTACGGGCATATATATAGTACGGGCATGCCCTAGTCTATCTATAATTCCAGTAATCTCTGTGTGTATGCGACCGCTGTTTCTCGACAACCACGGGTCCGATATACTTGAAACTTGCCAGATATACTGCTGGGGAACTGAGGATGTGCCTTTTCAAGGTTTCATATTAATCGGACAAGTAGTTACCGAGCTATGTCCAAAAAACGATTCGACCAATCAGAGAGCAGCGAGCTACCGAGCTATGGCGATTTAGCCGTTCGCCGTTCGCTTTGGCTTTGCGAATGGACCAAACCATTTCATGTAAATAGAGGGGGGGGGGGGGGGTTCTACCGTACTCGCAAGCCGTTCGCTTTGGCTTTGCGAATGGACCAAACCATTTCATGTAAATAGAGGGGGGGGGGGGGGTTCTACCGTACTCGCAAGCCGTTCGCTTTGGCTTTGCGAATGGACCAAACCATTTCATGTAAATAGAGGGGGGGGATATAATTTTAGATATATATATAGTACGGGCATGCCCTAGTTATGAGAATATGGACAAGGCAAATTAAATTCTTGTCAAAAAGTCAAAGTCAGCATCACCTAAAATCATTTAATTTTCATGCAATTGACCTTAAATTTCAATTTACCATTTGAGTTTTGTCATCAAATTTTCAACGAAACTTAATTATGAGAATATGGAGAAGGGAAAATAATAATTTGGTCAAAAGATCAAAGGGCAGCATAACATAAAATTGTCAATTTTCATCCTATTGACTTGAACTTTCAAAAGGATTTACATATTAGGTCGCTCAATTGGTTCACAAATAAAATGCAAGAAGCTAATTGTTTTAAGGTCAAGAGGCCAAGGTCGCAGAATCATCAATGTCCATCTGATTGACTTGAAATTTGACCAAGGTTTGCCTTTTGGGTCAATGAAGCCGATTGCTTTTGAGGTCAAAAGGTCATGGTCGCCTAAAATCGTAAAAACTATTTTTAGCTTCAGGGGAAATATTCAGCTTGGCACTATATCTGAATTCATTTAGTATATATCAAACATGATTTATGATAAATTTGGTGTTTTTTAACCAACAAAACCCACAATTTTTCAACAAATTTGCCCCACTAAACATAACAAAGGGAACAGCAGGAATGCGGGAGAACGTAGATGGAGACGGACAAACAAGGGATGCAGGTAATGATGATGGTTAGGGGAGAACACAAGAGGTGGACAAGATGGATACATAAGAAAAACTAGATGGTATTCATAGAATACTTACCAAGCGCAGTCAACTTATTGCGAGCCAACTCTTCTGTTTTGAACATTTTTTTTCTTTGATCCAATGTGGCTGCCAGACCACATGAGCGATGACATCATAAATTTATATTCTCTAATATAATTGTTGCATAGATCACGCTCAATACATTTCAAACTGATCAGACTAAGCGTTGTCCCTATCGAATTATGACGTCATAATTATGGCACCAATGACGTCATCGTTAACAACGCCTATTCCACATATGGAGTTCTTTACAATGAGCCATGTTTCAATTTTTTCCATGCAGCGGTTTTGGAGATATAGAGGTTCAACATTTTCGGTTTTTCCAAGATGGCGCCTGTACCACATGACCTATGACGTCCTGATTACAATTAAAATATTCTACATAAGGAGTTCCTCCTGTGGTGAAAATTTCGTGCCCATCAGACCAACAGTTGCTTAGAAAAAAAAATCACAATGATCGGTTGTATTGTACTTGTCGAATTGTGACGTCATAATGAAGGCACCGCTGACATCATCATTAACATATCTTATTCCCCGAGGGGAGTACTTGACAATGAGCCATGTTTCAATTTTTTCCATGGAGCGGTTTTGGAGATATAGAGGTGAAACCTTTTTAAAATATTTTTCCCAAGATGGCGTCTGTACCACGTGACCTATAACGTTATAATTGTCATGAAAAAATATATACAGGAAGAGCCGCTCATATTCTGAAAATTTCGTGTCCATCGGTATAACAGTTGCAGAGGAATTTTTGTTTTATTCATACTGATCAGATCAAGTGTTGTACTTGTCGAATTATGACGTCATAATTAAGGCACCGATGACATCACCATCGTCATATCTTATTCCCCATGGTGAGTGCTTGACAATGAGCCACGTTTCAATTTTTTCCATTGAGCGGTTTGTGAGATATAGAGGTGTAACTTTTTTACAAGATGGCGTCCGTACCACGTGACCTATGACGTCATAATTATGAATAAAAACATTCTACACGGGAAGGTGCTTCTATGGTAAAATTTCGTGTCAATCGGACCAACGGTTGTTGAGAATTTGTTTTTTTTTTTCATGCAGACACGTACGGCACACAACACACTATGGCACACATTCGCATTTGAATGCTTAACCCCGCTTTTCGCTTCGCGAGCACAGGGTAAAAATTGGGTCGCTATAATCTTTGGTATGACTTGTCCAGGGTCGGATTCAATCCTCCAACGTCCCAGACTCCGAGCGGATGTTATAACTATTATGCCAACGAGTCTGTTTAATGGTTGTGTATGATTGCCACATTGATTGACTGTATCAACACAGCTGAGGTTGCGCAACTACTGACTCGGACACATGGCCGCGGTTGGCGACGCATTGTTTGGAGATAACTTTGAACTAAAATGGTCAAAGACTCTATGAACGACTAAATAAGCCCAAATGATGGTCCAAGCAGTTGGATAATCAGATGATCACTAACAAATTCCTGAAGTTCTTACTATTCAGGCGTACAAGTATTTTGAGGTACGCAATGAAAATGTTGAGGTACGAATAGGTTCAGTGTGGCATGTGGTGGAATTTACTTCCTTGATGTTAACATAATCCATGAAGAACAGCCATTGCTCTTTAGAGGATTATAAGTTCACCACCATCTGTTATCTTCCCCCATCCAAAACCTTGATCTTTCCTACCCCCGTTAATACACCCCAAATCCACCTCTTTCAATCTCCAACTTCATTTCTGAAATTCCTTGTAGTGTCAATCTGTTTTATACCGTGTACCCCTTCCTCCTCGCCCCCCCCCCCCAACTATCTCCCTTCCACAGATCTGCCGTTGTCCCTGTTCTCCACTGTTGTGGTTGTGTGCTTCCCTCTCTCTCCCCATCTTGTCTCCCCCTCCCTTCATTACCCTGCGCTCGTGAAGCGAAAAGCGAGGTTAAGCATTCAGCTACGTATGTGTGCCGTCTGCCGTGTGCCGTGTGTGTGCTGTGTGCCGTGTATGTGCTGTGTGCCGTATGTGTGCTGTGTGCCGTGTGCCGTATGTGTGCCATGTGCCGTGTGCCGTATGTGTGTTGTGTGCTGTGTGCCGTGTGCCATATGTGTCTACATTTTAAAAATTCATTTTCTCAGCAACCATTGGTCCAATTGTCACAAAATTTTACCATAGAAGCGCCTCCACCTGAATATTTTTTTTAAATTCAGAAATATGACGTCATAGGTCACGTGGTACGGACGCCATCTTGGAAAAAAGTTACACCTCTATATCTCCCAAACCACTCAATGGAAAAAATTGAAACATGGCTCATTGTCAGTACTCACCATGGGGAATAAGATATGTTGATGGTGATGTCATCGGTGCCTTAATTATGATGTCATAATTCGACAAGTACAATGCTTGATCTGATCAGTTTGAATAAAACAAAAAGTGCACTGCAACTGTTAGTCCGATGGACACGAAATTTTCAGAATATGTGCGGCTCTTCCTGTATAATTTTGTAATGATAATTATAACGTCATAGGTCACGTGGTAGAGACGCCATCTTGGAAAAAAGCGAAAAAAGTTGCATCTCCACAGTATATCTCCGAAACCGCTCCATGGGAAAAATTGAAACATGGCTCATTGTCAAGTACTCCCCTTTTTTTTTCTTTTTTTTCTTCTTTTTTTGTATACATTAATCGAGGCTCGTGAAGGAGTTAACATTTATCACACAAACAAATCAAACAGACAAACAAACAAAGTATAGAAAAAGGGGAGCGGTAGACAAGATGGGGAGAGAAGGAGAAGCACATCAATACAACATTTGAGAGCTTGTGGGAGGGAGAGGGCTTGGGGGCAGGAGGCGTGGGAAGGGGGGGGGTGGGAAAAGTATAAAACACAAGGGGACCGAAATTAGCGGGGGTAGAAAAGATCAAGGTTTTGGATGGGGGAGGAGGATAAGAGATGGTGGTGAACAGCTGTTTTAAAGACCTGGACGGTGGAGTGGGATTGAAGAGAGTGAGGGAGTTTGTTCCAGAGGCGGGAGAAAAGAGGAATGAAGGAGTGAAGGTGAGCAGAAAGTCTTGATTTTGGCAGTTTAACCATAAGAGGGTTGCAGGCAGATCTTGTGCGACCTGTAGGAATATTTGGGGGACAGAGCCCAGAGAGGGCTGGGGGGGGGGGCAAGGCCAGAGAGGAGTCGGTAGAAGACAGAAAGACCACCAACCTGCCTGCGGTGAGTGAGTGAAAGGCCCTTGGAGTTAGCTTCATCGCAGGAGATTCCAATGATTCTGAACGCTTTGGTTTCAACAGCGTGAAGACGGGCTAGGTGTGAGGCAGGAGCACCAGACCAGAGGGGAGAGCAGTATTCCATAGAGCTGCGGATGAAAGCCTTGTATGTGGTGAGGGGCTCAGGTGTGCCAAGGAAGGACTTCGCACGACGGAGGATGCCCAGTCGGCGACTGGCTTTGGAGGCCAGATTTGAAATGTGGTTTTCCCAGGAAAGATCATGGCAAATAGTGAGACCCAAAAGCTTGAGTGACAGAACTTCTTGGAGAGGATTATTCAGAAAGTGGCTGGGAGGGTTTTCCAGTCGGTCTTTTCGGAGAGACATCGTAAGAGTGTGAGATTTATCAGGATTGAAAGACATGTTCCATTTGTTTGCCCAGTCTGTGATTTTGTCCAGGTCTGCAGAGAGTGAGGAGGCTGCAGACTGCCGATCTGAGGGATGAGGAATGGAGCGACAGAGAGTAGAGTCGTCAGCAAAGAGATAGAGAGGATTTTCAAGAGAGTCAGAGAGATCATTGATGAAGACCAGAAAAAGCACAGGGCCCAGAACACTACCTTGGGGAACTCCAGCCTGAACAGGTAGAGGAGATGAGAGAAACCCATTCAGGGCCACACGTTGACTATGACCAGAGAGGAAGTCCGCCAGCCATGCGTGGAGATTTCCATGGATACCAAAGGAGGAGAGTTTGGTGAGCAGAGCAGGGTGCCAGACCGTATAGAAGGCACGTGAAATGTCAAGGGAGACGGCTCTAATTTCCTGTTTGGCGTTGAGGACCTCCGTCCATTGTTGAGAAAGCAGAAGCAGCATGTCCAGAGTAGAGTGACCAGGTCTGAAACCAAATTGATGATCAGAGATCAAGCCATTGGAGAAGAGGAAAGATTTCATATCTGAAGCAATGATGGATTCCATGACTTTGCTGATAATTGGGAGAAGGCTGATTGGTCTGTAGTTGCTGGGATCTGTTTTTGCACCTTTTTTGTGCAAAGCGGTGATGTTGGCTGATTTCCAAGCAGATGACCTTGAGCAAAAGAGAGGGTGAAGAGAACAGAAAGAGGGAGTGAAAGAGCGGAAGCACATGAATTTAGGACCCGTGGGCTGATGCCGTCAGGACCAGTTGCAGAATCAGAGTCGAGGGTTGACAGAAACTTTTCCACCTTGTCAGGAGGAAAGGACACAGAGTCCAGGAGCAGCTGGGTACGACTGGGTACGGTGGGTACAGAGAGGGATGGGTTTGGGACACAAGATTTAGAGGCAAACACAGAGTTGAGGCATTCAGCTTTTTCACGTGCGGAGTCAGCCGTTAAGCCATTTGAGGTGAGGGAGGGGATGGAGGGGGAACAAACACCAGAAACAGATTTGACCAGGCATCACCAGGATTTGGAAGAGGGAGACAGATAAGAGAGTTCGGTCTTGAGGACGGTGAGATATTGTTTCCTGGCTCTCCTGAGGGTGGACACACACTTGTTTCGGGCTTTGTGAAAGGAAATGAGATTTCCTTCCGTTGGATTTGCTTTCCAGGAGACGAAAGCAAGTTGTTTCAGGGCAACAGCCTCACCACAAGATTCCGTGTACCATGGACTGGAGGAAGGGTATGACAACTGAAGACGAGATGGGATAAATCTGTGCATGAGAGAGAGCAATTTACTTTGAAAGAATTCCCAGGATGAGTTGATGTCAGAGGCGGTAGAGATGGGAGAATAGAGAGGATTTTCAAGAGAGTCGGAGAGATCATTAATGAAGACCAGGAAAAGCACAGGGCCCAGAACACTGCCTTGGGGAACTCCAGCCTGTACAGGAAGAGGAGATGAGAGAAACCCATTCAGAGCCACACGTTGACTACGACTAGAGATGAAGTCTGCCAGCCATGCATGGAGATTTCCATGGATACCAAAGGAGGAGAGTTTGTTGAGCAGAGCGGGGTGCCAGACCGTATCGAAGGCACGTGATATGTCAAGGGAGACAGCTCTAATTTCCTGTTTGGCATTGAGGACCTCCATCCATTGTTGAGACAGCAGAAGCAGCATGTCCAGAGTAGATTGACCTGGTCTGAAACCAAATTGATGATCAGAGATCAAGCCATTGGAGAAGAGGAACGATTTCATATCCGAAGCAATGATGGATTCCATGACTTTGCTGATAATTGGGAGAAGGATGAATGGTCTGTAGTTGCTAGGATCTGTTTTTCACGTTTTTTTGTGTAAAGCGGTGATGTTGGCTGATTTCCAAGCAGATGGCAGATGACCTTGAGCAAAAGAGAGGGTGGAGAGAACAGAGAGAGGGAGTGAAAGAGCGGAATAACAGGATTTTAGGACCCGTGGGTTGATGCCATCAGGTCCAGTTGCAGAATCAGAGTCGAGGATTGACAGAAACTTTTCCACCTTGTCAGTAGGAAAGGACACAGAGTCCAGGAGAAGCTGGGTACGACTTAGTACGGTGGGTACAGGGTGGGATGGGTTTGGGACACAAGATTTAGAGGCAAACACAGAGTTGATGCATTCAGCTTTTTCACGTGTGGAGTCAGCTGTGCAGCCATTTGAGGTAAGGGAGAGGATGGAGGGGGAACAAACACTAGAAACAGATTTGACCAGATGCCACCAGGATTTGGAAGAGGGAGAAAGATAAGAGAGTTTGGGTCTTGAGAATGGAGAGATATTGTTTCCTGGCTCTCCTGAGGTTGGACACACACTTGTTTCGGGCTTTGTGAAAGGAAATGAGATTTCCTTCTGTTGGATTTGCTTTCCAGGAGACAAAGGCATGTTGTTTCTGGGCAACAGCCTCACCACAAGATTCCATGTACCATGGACAGGAGGAAGGGTATGACAACTGAAGACGAGATGGGATAAATCTGTGCATGAGAGAGAGCAATTTACTTTGGAAGAATTCCCAGGATGAGTTGATGTCAGAGGTGGTAGAGATGGGAGACAAGTCCAGATGATTGATGGCTGCTTGAAGAACGTGCCAGTTGGCCTGAGTGAAATGCCAGACTCGTCTGCGCTGAGGAGGCTCCCTGAGAATGGTCAGAGAGATGTCCACTTTAACAAGCACATGATCAGATGAGCCGATTGGAGCAGAAGAAGAGGAGCAGACATTTTTAGGGAAGTTAGTCATAACCAAGTCCAGAAGAGAAGATGCTCCGTTGACTGAGATCCGGGTCAAGAAATTGACAGATTGTGTCAGTCCCAGTGAGTCGCAGAAGTCCTTTGCTGAGGAGCCATTGCTGGTGAGAGCGGTACCCACACCCAGCCAACTGGTATGGTGACAATTGAAATCACCACATATGAGGAAGAGAGAGTTGGGATGAGTAGATAGAAGTTGGTCCATATTATCAGACAGCGAGATGTATATGGAGTCATCACTGTTTGGTGGACGGTACAACACACATGTGAACAAGAGGTGATAGCGAATCGGGAAGCCATAGCCAGAGGTATTCCTGGGGGTGAGGTGGAGAGAGGTCAGTGCAGGGCGAGTGAGAAAGAGAGTTTTTGATAAAGATAGCAACCCCACCTCCAGGACGAGGCTCAGGTCTATCATACCGGGGGAGGGAGTAAGCCGGGAGAGATACTAAGGAATCAGAGACATTAGGAAGGAGGAAAGTTTCTGTTAAGCAGATCACGTCTGGTTTGTCAGAAGCAACCTGTATGGAGAGATCAGTTAAGTTTGAACGAAGGCCCCGGATGTTTGAGGTCCATACTGTTAATGAAGAGGAAGGGGGAGCATTGGATACAGAACAGGGGGGTGGAGGAGTAGGGTAAAATGTAGAAGAGGAGGAAGAGGTCGGGAGAGATGTTGAAGGTTTGTCAGTGATTTCAGAATCGCTCGGAGAAAGGGAAGGATGGGGCGGACAAAAGGTTTGATGGTGATTGGGTGAGGCACAAGGAGGTGTTATTTGAGGAGGGGAAAGAGCGAGGCAGAAGGTTGGGGGAGATGGAGGTGAGAGTTGGAGGGGGAAAAAGCGGGGACGCTTTGAGGAGAGGTGAGAGGGGGGAAATGGAGAAGAAATGAGGGTGGGGAGATTTGAAGGGGAGGGGCGAGGGGGGAGTTTATGAGGGGAGGGGTTAGGGGGGAGTTTAGGAGAGAGGGGACAAGGGGAGGGATTTGAAAGGGATGGGAGATGGGGGAGATTTGGAGGGGAGGGGTGAGGGGGGAGTCTGGGAGGGGAGGGGCGAGGGGGAGTCTAGGAGGCGAGGGGTGATGGGGAAGATTTGGAGGGGAGGGGTGATGGGGAAGATTTGGAGGGGAGGGGTGAGATTGGATTTTAGAAAGTGTACGATTAATGGGAAACGAACATTTATTACAAAATGAGTTTCTTGTGACCTTCGAGTTAAAAATACATTTAAGGACGCTGGAGGGGGGGGGGGGGGGGGGTGGAGTGCAGTTGAGTTTAGGGAATGTATGAAAGAGGCACTGTAAGAGATGGAATTTTTTTTGGGGATGATTAGATTTCGTGAGCAAGTCGAAAGCAACCTTTTATAGAAGAAGAAGAAAAAGGTCTTATAATATATGACAGAATACAGTACTTCAGGGGAAACTTTAAACATTTTAAAGTTTAACAGTGAAAACTATCTGGGGAAATGGGGGAGAAACACGTGGCCGAAGAACGAATGAATGAATAAGAACAACGAATAAACGAATAAGAACAACGAATAAGAACAGAGAAGGAAATGTTTGTTTTTTTGTTTGTTTGTTTTTAGTTGAGATTTTAAACAAGGAAGTAGGCTATGGGGTGAAAAGACTGGGAAAAACAGAAAACGAAAGTTATTGGAGCACAATCGACGGACTGCTGAGAGAAAAACAAAGCCTCAAGGTATGACACGGTACAAAGCCTCAAAAGACACGACACAAATTAACACGATTTTCTATACAGGTATGAAAGATTTACACCGATAACTTTCCTAGGGACCCACTGTAGGTACACACAGCATAAAATAAATACAGTTTTGGCGAAAATACAAATGGGAACCATTACTTAACTTCGATAGCGTGGAGAGCGTGGAAAGCTGCGAGAAAACGTAACCTCGCCGGCAAGACCGGAAGTGGAAGTGATCGCCCTTGAGGAGTTAGATATGTTAATGAAGATGTCATCTGTACCTTCGTTATGACGTCATAATTCGACAAGTACACTTATCCGATCATTGTGAATTTTTTTTCTCAGCAACTGTTGGTCTAATGGGCATGAAACTTTCACTATAGGAGCACCTCCTCATGTAGAATATTTTAATGATAATCATGACGTCATAGGTCATGTGGTATGGTGCCATCTGAGAAAAACTGAAAAATGTTGCACCTCTATTTCTCCAAAACCGCTGCATGGGAAAAATTGAAACATGGCTCCTTGTAAAGAATTCCATATGAGGAATAGGTGTTGTTCACGATGACATCATTGGTGCCATAATTATGACGTCATAATTCGACAGGTACAACACTTAGTCTGATCAGTTTGAAATGTATTGAGCGTGATCTATGCAACATTTTTATTAGAGAATATAAATTTATGATGTCATCGCTCACGTGGTCTGGTAGCCATATTGGATCAAAGAAAAAAAATGTTCAAAAACAGAAGAGTTGGCTCGCAACAAGTTGGCTGCGCAGGTTAAGTATTCTATGAATACCATCTAGTTGTTTTATGTGTCCGTTTATGTTTTTTGTGTTGTATGTGCTAAAGTGTGTTTAATGTACTAGCTCTTACACGAGCCTCGATCTTGTATACGCAAAAATAAAATAAAATAAAAGTTTGTGTGTGTGTTTGTGTGTTTTAATGTGTAAGCCACCCCGTCCGCAGCACCCCAAAACCCTCGATTTAAGCGTCCGAAGCACATTATGATCCTTGAAAGACACCATCATTCATTTTACGTCACTCCCTTCCGTAGGCAAGTTCACCCGCAGGTCAAACGAGTGTTTCGGCTTCAATTTCGCGCTACTAAATAACTGAGGAACCATAACCCTTTTGCCACCACCCATCTTCACATTTTATGCGAAGAGCTTATGTGCTTCTTTTAAAGGAGTTCCTAAAACAACAAATTTTAAGCAAGAGATAAGACAAAATTGTGATGGTGGAGGAAGGGGGAATGCTGAGAACTTATTAGAAAGTTTCATCCCAGAAATAAAACGAATGTTTGTATTTGGTTCATTCTTCACGCTGCGGCTGTCGGCCTAGCGCGTATTGCAATGATTCTGTCTGTACGTTTGTCTGTTTGTCTGCAGAATAACTGGATAACGCGGCCAGCTGGAATCGTCAAATTTGGCACGGAGATTTATGTTGCGAATGCCTTGGACGAGTTCAACTTTGAGCGCATTAGGAAAAAAAATTAAAATAAAAAACACAGGGAAGGGAAAGTTGGGGAGAATGGAAATTTAACATTTAAATCCTTGCACAAAAAAAGTTTCATGAGGCGTTGAATACATTTCTGGAATGAGTTACAATAGTGCAAGAAATGGCAAAGTGTAATACTTTATTTGAAAATGTTTGATATCGATTTAGGCCTTTATTATATAATTGATGAGTAACGTCTTCTTTGTCATTACATAATTATACTTGTGGATTCAAAAAAGTGAAACTGGTGTTTATTGAATTACCTTGAGTATCGTTCATTGCTGCTGCTGTTGACTCGTATCAGTGACTCGGACTTGAGTGCGACTCGATTCACTGTTTTTAACTTGGACTTGAAAAAACTGACTTGGAACTTGACTTTAGACTATGTGTTTTTGATTTGTGATTCGCAAATAATCAAAATTACTTATTGACAATCTTAACCCTCCTCCTCCACCAAAAAGGGTATTTTAATATTTTTTGATTTTTAAATTTTTTTTAAAAATCCAAGTGGTGGCATCACATTGCACTACATAAAGCGTGCACACACACACACATACACACACACACACACACACACACACACACACACACACACACACATATATATATATATTATGTATGTATATATATATATATATATATATATATATATATATACAGACGGCATTTAATATGGAATATATATATTTTTTTCTTGACTTCGGTTTCCTTTCTGAACTCGGCATATCAATCTGGTGAGTTTCTTTTACGCTTCGGTGATTTCTTTGTTAAAAGAACCATGTCACTGATTGTCTGTCGCAGCAAGACGTCAATAACAGGATTATATCACAGGAGGCGTGACAAAATGCACGGACAGGTACATTTGACGATTGGCTTCACAATCAGGTATATAAGGGTTGTTGCGTTATGTATTAGTGGAAAACAACTGCTGCACGTCTACAAAAGTTATTGCCGCTTCCTCTGGAGATGGTCTGTCAACTCGACAATGCTGTTTGTCATGGAGTGGTGGCTTTACGAAATTACGGCATGAAACAGCGTGCTATTGCTCGGCAGTATGGCATCACTCAAGGTCAGGTGTCAAAGATCCCGAAACGAAATGCTCAGAGGGGTGTCCCTACTCCAATATCGAGGCCAGGACGTCCCCGCAGAACCACAAGGAGGGATGATCGCCAGCTGCACCGGTTAGTCCGCAATGGCCGTACCACGTCAGCTAATCGGCTTAGGGGTGAGTGGCAGCAACTGACAAATGTGCCTGTATCCAGAAGGCTAGTCAACCAACGACTGGTTCAAGCAGGCTATCGTGCAAGGCGTCCCCTGAGAAAGCCATGCCTGACAAGACAACACCGCCAGCGCCGATTACAGTGGGCCAGAGAGCACCGTCAATGGAAGCCAGGACATTGGAATCATGTGATCTTCAGTGACGAGTCTTGATTTCTGGTCTATCGTCAAGATGGCCATGTCCAAGTGCGCAGACAAGTGCATGAAGTCTACAACGAAGATTGTATAGTGCCAAGAGTCCAAGCTGGAGGTGGTGGGTTGACCGTTTGGGCTGCTTTTCATGCAAGGGGCAAAACTGACCTGGTTGTTCTGAATGGAAGCCTGAACCAGTTCAAGTACAGGGCCATTCTGGAAGAAACATTGCTTCCATTTGTTCATGCAGCCTTTCGAGGAAACTTTGTCTTCCAAGATGACAATGCACGGCCTCATTGTGCTCGCATGATCCAACACTTTCTTTCTGACCGTGGTGTGGAGCATATGGAGTGGCTTGACATGTCCCCGGATATGAATCCGATAGAGAACTTGTGGGCAGAATAAACGCGTCAAATCGACAACTTGGACCAGCAGCCGACATCTGTGCGTGAATTGCAGCAGGCTATTGTCACTGCATGGCAAGCGATTCCTGTCCAAACCTTGGCAAATCTCGTGAACAGCATTCCGCAACGTGTACGTGCTCTCCTGAATGCTCGTGGGGGTTGCATGACGTACTGAACTGTAATTTTACTGTCCGTAATCCCAGTCGTAATTTAACTTTTGTTTTTGTTAAAAAAAATTTTGGCTAATGTGCAAAATAAATAAATTCTTCTGGAAAACGTACAGAAGTATAACACAGTACTGTCCATGAATTGAGTTCAATATGAGTTTACATCACTTTCAAGGATCAATATATATACACTATACAGACTTGGCATTTAATATGGAATATTTTTTTTGTGGGGGTGAACTTACTTTTCAAGATGTCTTAGAACCAAAAGTTCATTGGAATTATGTTGAAATTATTCTAGATTTTGTTAATGTGACCTTTAAAAAAACAAAAACCACATTTGACATTTCAAAACAAATACATTGATCCTTGAAAGTGATGTAAACTGATATCGACATGCCTGACATGGCAGGCCACTCCATATGCTCTACACCATGGTCAGCAAGAAAGTGTTGGATCATGCGAGCACGATGAGGCCGTGCATTGTCATCTTGGAAGACAAAGTTTCCTTGAAAGGCTGCACGAGCAAATGGAAGCAATGTTTCTTCCAGAATGGCCCTGTACTTGAACTGGTTCAGGTTTCCATTCAGAACAACCAGGTCAGTTTTGCCCCCTGCATGAAAAGCAGCCCAAACTATCACCCCACCACCTCCAGCTTGGACTCTTGGCACTATACAATCTTTTTTGTAGGCTTCATGCACTTGTCTGCACACTCTGACGCGGCCACCTTGACGATAGACCAGAAATCTAGACTCGTCACTGAAGATCACGTGATTCCAGTGTCCTGGCTGCCATTGACGGTGCTCTCTGGCCCACTGCAATCGGCGCTGGCGGTGTTGTCTGGTCAGGCGTGGCTTTCTCAGGGGCCGCCTGGCACGATAGCCTGCTTGAACCAGTCGTTGGTTGACTAGCCTTCTGGATACAGGCACATTTGTCAGTTGCTGCCACTCAGCCCTAAGCCGATTAGCTGACTTGGTACGGCCATTGCAGACTAACCGGTGCAGCTGGCGATCATGTCTCCTTGTGGTTCTGCGTGGATGTCCTGGCCTCAGTATTGGAGTAGGGACACCCCCCTGAGCATTTCGTTTCAGGATCTTTGACACCTGACCTTAAGTGATGCCGTACTGCCGAGCAATAGCACGCTGTTTCATGCCGTAATTTCGTAAAGCCACCACTCCATGACAAACAGCATTGTCGAGTTGACGGAACATCTCCAGAGGAAGCGCCAATAACTTTTGGAGACATGCAGCAGTTCTTTTCCACTAATACAGAACGCAACAACCCTTGTATACCCGACTGTGAAGCCAATCATCAAATGCACCTGTCCGTACATTTTGCCATGCCACCTGTGATATAATCCTGTTGTTGACTTCTTGCTGCGACAGACAATCAGTGACATGGTTCTTTTAAAAAATGAATCACCAAAGTGTAAAAGAAACTCACCAGATTGATATACTGAGTTAAGAAAGTAAACCCAAGTCAAGAAAAAAAAAAATTTCCATATTAAATGCCAAGTCTGTATATATATATATATATATATATTTATACATATATATATATATATATATATATATATATATATATATATATATATATATATATATATATATATTTGACTAAGGAAGCACACTAACCATATGACATGACACTGACGTCATGCACATAAATTATATCAACTCAAGTTAGGGGGTTCAACCTGTATATATAATTATATATATATATATATATATATATATATATATATATATTGTTGCGGTTTTGTAAAAAAGGCAACTCACCCCCCGCCCCCCCCCCCACCCCCCCCCGCCCCCACCCATAGTTAGTTACACCAAAACATGTAGCCTTGCATAGTTAGTTATTTCTTATTAAATGTGAAGTATAGTCTCCTTCCCAGTGTTAGTATGTGTTGAGGCAGGCAGGATAATGGTAGGCCTCATTGCAGCCTAAAGTGCCTCATCATGGGCCTAGGCCAGGCCTTCCAGGCCCGAAGGAGGAGCTAAAGGGCGTGGTCAATGAGCAGCGAGCAGCCAATGGGAGCTGAAGGGAGTGGCCGAAGGTGACCCATAAGGGGCTGTCACGACACGTGACCCCAGGCGGTCAATGGAGGCCCGTGGAACGTTCGATTGGGGTTTCGGGGGGCTATAAAACCCGGCCCGGACTCCCCGCTCTCTCTCTCTGCCTCGCTCTCTCTCCCTGCATCGTGCTCTCTCTGCCTCGCTCTCTCTGCCTCGCTGACCCTGAGATACTGAGTTTCTTCTTGCCGGGTTCCTGCTAGCCTCTTCTTCTGATGTGAGCTTTTTTCAGAACGCTATAATCTCCCTCGCTCGGTTGGCTCCTGCAGGCTGGGATACGCTCCTCGGGTTGCTGCTACATGCATGTCCTTGATCAATGCCCCTGCCGCGAACATCTCCGTCTGTGGTGTCCCATGTTGGAGCGATCCTTGGGGGTTTCCATCCAACGAGCCGGTCCAGGCAAGCTGCACGAAGCGGCCGCGCTTTGTGCACATTACCCTCTTCCTTCCCTTCCCCGAACGAATGAGGGCCCTTGTCTGGGATTTCTAGGTAAGTCCACTAAGATTCTTCGCTTTGTCCCTTTTCTGTGAATACTGTACATTGTGAATAAATCCTGTGTTTGGTTTCCAACCTGGCCGTCATCCTCCTTTCCACATTGGCCTATCATCGCCCCAAATTAAAACCGCTCGATCGGGTTCGATAGTGTTAACGGCACGAGTTACATGATGCACAGCCGCTCGGGCGTCCAGTATCAGCGTGACTCGTGCCGGGTTCAGTGCCCATTCTCACAGCTGCGTGTGTCGAAGGTACTCAGGTCGTGACCGTTAACCCTTCCGCGCGTAGCTGCGGGCTTGGCGGCTGGAATTGCTTAGCAATCTGTCCATCACGAGTGTATTGTGGTTGGTGGCCTCGTGGACTCGGAGTTCGAGGGGGAGCAGGGCTTAACCCCCCTTAGTACGTCGACGAACCCGGGATCCGCAACAAAATTGTTGTCAAGGAGTGGGATAGATCCCTGGAAAGAAAATTGGTGTCGGTAGCGAGATTTGCACCTGGAGTGCGCTTCACGTACTCAAAATTACGAGCGAGTGGAAATTTAGTTTAAAAACAAATTTTTTTGAATTCGTGCGATGGCAGGCCAAGATGACCAGGTGCCAGTGGGAGTAGAAAATGTGGGCGAATTAATGATCCAGGACCAGTAGGAACAATTGTTGGATGGGGGAGTTGATGAGGGTGCAGCAGGAGGCGGAGAAAATGGCGGCACCTCGCACATGGAGGCCGTGCCTGCTGTGCAAGTGGGGGTTATGGACATGCAGTTATTCATGACACAAATGTTAGCAATCATGAAAGTGTCAAGACGGGAAATGAACGAAAAGTTGGATCAAATGGATAGGAGGGAGGAGGCAAGACGTGAGAAGAATAAAATGAGTACTCGGATGGACACCATGGGGGAGGACATTGGGCGTAAGCTGAGCGAAGAGGTAGCAGTGGTACGCGACGAGGTGAAGCGTTGCAAGGAACACGTAGAAGGGGAGATTTCGGAGGCGCACTGGGAAATAAAGGAGGTAGAAGAAAGAAAAATTGAAATTACATAGACACAAGGAGAGACAGGGAGTGAATTAAGGGAGGAAGTTATGGAATGTGTACAAGGTTTGTGTTCGCACCGTGATGACATGATTGCTGACCAAATGGAAAGTTTGCAGGTGCTGGCAGAGAAGCGGGTGAAGGAGAGCCCCAAGGTGAGTTGTAATATCGGGAATGTGTTTGGTGCGAACGGGTGCTCTGCTAGCGTGCGGATTGGGATAGACCCGGGCGTTCATGAAGGGCCCATTGAGAGGTGTGCAAGTACGAGTACGGAGTGTGTGGAGAAAGAGTGTGCACCGGTGTGTGCGATGATGGAGTGTGTGAAAGGCATGTGTGCACCAGTGTGTGCGATGACGGAGTGTGTGAAAGGCATGTGTGCGCCTGGGTGTGCGAGTATGGAATGGGATGCGAGGGGTAATCGACCATCTCAGGCATCGACACCGACCGGGGTAGCGCTTAGCGGGATGAGTAGCGCACGCGAGCCCCCGGTGAGTGGTGTGCCGTGGGGACCGGAGGGAATCGGTGCTACGTCGGTCTCACAAGGACCGGCGTACACGATTCGTACCTCCGGCACCCGCACGGTATTGTTGGCGCCGTACCGCGGCAAGGGCGATCGGCGGGTTGTGAGGGGTAATTTGGAGTTTCGCAGCCATGCACCTTACCGGGTGAGGTTTTGTGACTGTGGCCAGTTGGGTCAACGTGCGTGGGACCGAAGGGCCCGTGCAGGGATGGAGCCCGGCACCTGGGCCCATCGAATCCACCCCCCTCGGATCGTCAATGCCGGACGGATACCACCCCACACAGGCGACCAACCACCCTCATGGATTACCTTGGCCTTATAGGCTGAGGCACGACCTAGTACCTCCAATGATGGGGGCTCATAGTTTAGAGGACTGGGGGGAGTATTGTACCCCACATGGGGGAATGGTAGTGTGACCATTCCTCGCACAGGGGGGCCGATGAGCACTAGTTTAGGGGGATGGCAGTGTTGGGCCCATGGAGGGGCCAGCAATGGTTGCCTCCATGGGGCACCGAAACTAGCCGAGGGAGGGCTAGGATAATTGTTAGGGATTTAGAGTGACCTTAGGGACCAAGATTTAAGGAGTGACACTTAGTAGTGGGGACGTAGAGAGTTTAGTGGTTGTTAAAAAAATGGTGTGCATAGTTTAAAGGGACGATGAGGGAAGCTCGAGTTGTAGGGGAAATTAGTTAGATAAATGATGCAGTGTGTAAGTGTGAATTGTGTTGAGGTGTGAGAATAAAAGGTGTGGAATGCATGGTGTGGAAATAATTGGTGTGGAATGCATGGTGCAAAGGATTGAATGGGGGGAGTGGAACCCATTCACGAAAGCCCGGGTGGGTAGTTTAAAGCTAGGTAGAAGGTGCAGGTAAATTGCATGGATATTGACACCTGTAGTGTTGATGGTAGAACATAGTGTTTTGTGAGGTGCATGAGGCGGTGGAATGGCTGGACGTGTGGTTTAATTGGTAGTTATAGTTTTTGAGGCACTCCATCACTGGGAGCTCGTCGGCCAGGTAAGGCCACAGGTAGGCTCTGGGAGCCAGTTAGGTTAGCGTGTGAGTGGGGCCCGAGGATCCAAGGAAAGGAGCCGGGTTGCCCAATGCCAAGGTGGGCATCGAGGGGGTAAGCGCCAGGGAGGGCCTTCCCCAGGTAAATTAGGGTAAAGAGCAGGCAAGCTCGGGAGGTGGCTCCAGTGACGGAGGGGTGCAGGTAGGTCGACCTGCTGGTAGAGCCACACAACCCAGCCCCAAAATTGTGCGAGGACACAGGGAGAAAATTTGTTGGGTGAGACCCAAATTAAGGAGGGCACCACAGTGTGGGCAATGGGAATTCGGGTTCTTAGAACCACATAGTTTAAAGAGGCCTACTGGCAGAGTATGACCCCAGGGAGTTTAAAAGAGTAATGTTGTTTGTGTGGTTAGGATGTGAGACCCGTTCGCACCATCCACAACCATTCACCACGGAGGACGAACTTTACACTGACAGGCTCTGTGAGCTGTTTGGGAAGTGAGATGCATCACGACGTGAGTGGAACATTGTTTTAATTCCGTCCCTTCCTTCCTGGGGGAACCTGGGAGGGATTTGGGGATGAATTTGGGGTTAGAGGGGGACATGGAAGACGCGACATAGAGACGAATTCTAAATACAAGGGGGTCTAGGGTAGTGTAGCCAACGGTGGGGGGGTATGTACGGTTAGGGACGAGCTTGCTCCGCTCACTCTGCCATATTCCTCTCACCGCACCAGGTATGGTGGTGCCTGGTCACCTTGTTTTTCGTGTGCCACTGTTTGCTTTTCCGTGTGCTTGTTGCGCCTTGTCTTCCTCCCCGCCCAGGACCATGTGGAGGCCCCCCTGTTGCAGCATCTTGTTGCCAAACATCCTATCATCTTGCACTTGTGGACCACAAGCCTTGTGGCCCCGCACCTCTGCTGTGCAGCATCTTGCTGCCAGACATCTCATCATCTTGCACTTTTGGACCACAAGCCTTGTGGCCCTGCACCTCTGCTATGGCAGCTCTTGGCTGCTTTATCATTCGGGCCAAAATTCGGACCACCTGTTGAGTGGCACTGACGCCCCGTCAGGTGGCACTCGCATACTTAGTTATTTCTTATTAAATGTGAAGTATAGTCTCCTTCCCAGTGTTAGTATGCGTTGAGGCAGGCAGGATAATGGTAGGCCTCATTGCAGCCTAAAGTGCCTCGTCATGGGCCTAGGCCAGGCTTTGCAGGCCCGAAGGAGGAGCTAAAACGTGTGGCCAATGAACAGCGAGCAGCCAATGGGAGCTGAAGGGAGTGGCCGAGGGTGACCAATAAGGGGCTGCCATGACACATGACCCCAGGCGGCCAATGGAGGCCCGTGGAATCCTTTCAAATGGGGTTTTGGGGGGCTATAAAACCCGACCCGGACTCCCCGCTCTCTCTCTCTCTCTGCTTCATGGAGCTGCAACATGTCGATGCTTCGCTGCTCCCTGACTTTTACCAAGATGTCTTGAATGTCTGGCGGTCCATTTCAATAACTCGCCAAATGGGGACATACAACAGTGAAAGGTTCCTCCGGGAACCCCTTTTCTATAATGCCCTCTTTCCTGCTATTCCTCGCTCACGTGCCTTTGTGCAACGTTTTGTGAGTGCTGGCGTGAAAACGACTCGGGACCTTCGTGACTGTAACAGGAACAGTTGGTTCTCCGCAGGACATCTTCAAGTAAGAACTGGCATCAGATCTTTGAGGAGCGTAGCCAAGGTCCTACAGGAAATCCTGTGTGTTTTTAGGCACCTGGGCCTGAGCTCAACCGCCAACATTGGTGACCACCATACACCACCACAGATCTGTGCTAGCTCTAGCCTGCCAGCTGATAGCGCCACAACATCTATCTTGCTATCCTCATCGCCACTTTCCAGCAAGGATAAAAAGAGACTGTATCGTTTGTGTATCTCAGTTCGGTTTCCCTCGTTACAGCCTCTTTCTTTTGGGGCTCGATGGAAAGAGAAACTGCCTTCTGGGTCTCCCTCCCATCCGCAATGGTCTGCAATGTATGTTTCACCGATTGTTAAAAGGACTGGTGATATTGCTTGGAGACTCGCCCATATGGTGTTGCCCTCCAATGTTTTATTACATCGTTTTAATGAGGATAATTCAGTGGAATGCCCCTTTTGTATGATTTCTGAAGACCTTTTCCATGCTTACGTAGATTGTGCAAGACTTTCTCCCTTCTTTGGTTTTTTATCAACTTTTTTTAATCGTATGAACTTTTCTTTTTCTACACGTGTTTTTATCTTTGGAACACCACTTAGTTATAAAAAACGCTCTGAGACTGCTCTTGCTAATTTCTTAATTTCTATTGGAAAATTAGCAATCTACAAAACAAGAAAAGCAAAGCTCCTGGCAAATGCTGATATTTTATGTGATGTGGTAATTGTGTTTAAGGCTCTATAGTCATGGCAAGGTTACGCTTGGAATTTTCTTTTTGCCAAATGAAAGATGATTTACAAACCTTTGTGGAAAAATGGTGTGCAAAGGGTGGGTTTTGTAAACTTGATCATGGTTTGTTAAGTTTTTTATTTTAGTGCTTGGTGTTTTTATTGTTGTTGTTTGGCTGCACATGTTTTGAATTGTGGTGACTTTATTATTTGCATGACTTGTATGGTTTTCTTACCTTTATAATAAAACAGCTTCAAAAGTCTCTCTCTGCTTCCCTCTCTCTGCCTCGCTGACCCTAAGATACTGAACTTCTTCTTGCCGGGTTCCTGCTAGCCTCTCCCTCTGACGCGAGCTTTTGCCAGAACGCTATAATCTCCCTCGCTCGCTTGGCTCCTGCAGGCTGGGATACGCTCCTCAGGTTCCTGCTATGTGCACGTCCTTGATCAACGCCCCTGCCGCGAACATCTCCGGCTGTGGTGTCCCAGGTTGGAGCGATCCTTGGGGGTTTCCGTCCAACGAGCCGGTCCAGGCAAGCTGCACGAAGCGGCCGTGCTTTGTGCGCATTACCCTCTTCCTTCCCTTCCCCGAACGAATGAGGGCCCTTGTCTGGGATTCTAGGTAAGGCCGCTAAGATTCTTCGCTTGTCCCTTTTCTGTGAATACTGTACATTCTGAATAAATCCTGTGTTTGGTTTCCAACCTGGCCATCATCGTCCTTTCCACATTGGCCGAGCATAGCCCCGAATTAAAACCGCTCGATCGGGTTCGATAGTGTTAACGGCACGAGTTACACGATGCACAACCTCTCGGGCGTCCAGTATCAGCATGACTCGTGTGGGGTTCAGTCCCCGTTCTCACAGCTGCGTGTGTCGAAGGTACTCGGGTCGTGACCGTTAACCCTTCCATGCGTAGCTGTGGGCTCGGCGGCTGGAATTGCTTAGCAATCCGTCCACCACTAGTGCAGTGTGGTTGGTGGCCTTGTGGACTCGGAGTTCGAGGGGGAGCAGGGCTTAACCCCCCCTTACTACATCAACGAACCCGGGATCCACAACAATATGTATATATATATATATATATATATATATATATATTGTTACGGATACGGGGGAAGGCTCTCCCGTTAGCAAAGGGGGATTAGCCCCTTGTCCTGTTAAGCTGGCCGTCTCCCCGGTCCTGGTACTTGTAACGCTATCCCGCAGGATGGAACGGATCAGGGTTATGGGCCCAGGGTCTATCCCGAATACCTTTATCCGTCCCTCCGCAGACTAGGGAGACAAGTACCGCTCGAACCCCGGTTTGGATGGTCTAGTTAGTTGCCGAGTGGTTTTTAGCAACCCGACGTTCGAGCCGTTACCAATCACTAACCCGATCTTGAACGTTGGCCGAATCGTGCCACGTACACTCAATATTGAAACCACTAAAGCGACCGAACGAGAATGAAGAAGAAGAAGAAGAAGTACGGAGGAATAACAGGATTTATTAATTATTTACACAAGCCAAAGCAAAGAGAGCAGTCAAGGTTATATACAGAAAATGGAAGGAGCAGGAAACACAGTGAAATCATTAGCTTACCTATACAAGCTTAATTAATAAACCCCAGGACAACGTTAAAGACAGACGGACGATCACACTTACACGGGGAAATGCAGGCAGGAATGAATGGCTTGGAGATGGGTGGCTGTGAGAGGCAAGGAAGGTTCAGCGGGTACTGGGCACGGTCGGGCCAGAAGGCACCGCCGTCAAGAAGCTGAGCCGTGGTCGTTGGTCCCAAACTGCGCGGGCGAAGTTCCTTTCTCCGTACTGCTGCCTCGCGCGCTCCTTGCGTTGCCTCGGTCCGTTTTTCCTGCAGCGCGGCACGTCTCACGGCGGCTTGGTCACACCTGCTCATCTCCAGCGCATCTCCTGGACTCAGAACTCATCTCTCCTCTCAGCTCATCTCCGTGGGGAGCGTCCCACGGCGGGTTATATAGGCCCCGCCCTTCACCCTTTGCGAACCTCCCCCAAGCGTTCTCTCTCCGCCCTCTCAAGCCAAACCCCTCGTTCTGGGTTGGATGAGCGGGGCCGACTTACTCCTCCCCTCTATGACGAGGTGGAGACCCGCCTTTCTTCTTCGTCGTTACCTCGTGCGTAATGGAGTCAAATGCAGCAAAGTGGACGGCAGATGAAAATGCAGCAAAGTGCCTAAAGAGTCAATTGCAGCAAACCTGGCAAACCTGGCACTTGGAAGCTGCCATGGGGCGTCGGAGGGGCCTACTCTTATTTAATTCGGTGCAATGAAGAGTCAACCTATTGGGAAACACATCCTTAGCCTACGTAGAATAAGGGACTAACTATTTAAAAGGATATATGGTGTCCTGTGTGTAGGTTTATGGAATTAACTAAGAGGACGAGCTTCGACCTTTCTTTACATTACGAGGGTCAGTTACACACAACAAAACCATAATTCTCACATTCGTTACACTTTCTCAAATTCGTTACACTTCTCAAATTCGTTACACTTCTCAAATTCGTTACACTGCACCCTCCTTCCTTCAGGCCATTCCCGGGCCTATAAAACTTTAACTTAGTGTGACACGTAGGTGTAATTCCCTCTACAATTAACCTGACCCTGAGTGTGACAATTTTAAAACACAAATAAATATGTCCCCCTGCTGCATTGCACCCTGCCTAACAGATTTGCGCCCACAGGATAACCGAATTGCGGAATTGTTTTCAAGCTATACATTTACGGTGGGGAGCATTATTTACAGTGACGTTATTTCTTATTTACAACGCAACCCAGGACCTGTGTTTTTTCTTTTTCTTTTTAGGGAAACAAAGAGAAGGAAATTCCTGTTGGGAGGGAGGAGACAGCACGCATTGCATCGATGCACCAGAACCAATAACACCAAAGCACCCAAAAGCACCCAAAAGCACCAACCAGTGCACAGTCATTACTGTTTGTAATAAACACAAAAAAAACAACTGGTGGTGGTCTTCTCCTTCTCTGCTGGTCCGATGTTCTTCCCGATGTCTTCTTGCTTCATGCGGCCTATTTGGAAATAAAAAGCACAAAGTGTCCATTTTTATTTATGGCCACAGGGGCCAACTAAGGGTGGTCCACCTGTTTGGCATAGGTGCCACCTTACCGAGGTCCGCAAGCAAGATTCCCTGGCCACTATGGCCGGTCTCCAACAGAGATGCCCTGCCCCAGAACCTGGGGTCCATCAAGTGGTACTTGGCCGCAGAACAGCGGTCCATACAGTGGTACATCAATGCAATGCATGCTGGTTGCGAGGGTCCTGGCACACAAGACGACCTCCACACGCTCCCCTCAACGCCCAGTGGCACACAGTCCTCGGGTGGGAGACAAAGGGGGGAAAAGACAGGTGAGCGAGGGGTAAGGTCACAAGGGTACACATCAAAAAAGGCAATGCAAGGCGAGGTGCGTATGGAGATGGAGCGGAGAAAAGCTCGTCCCTACCGTACGTCACCCCCCCTGTCACCTACACTTCCCTTGCCCTTACCCCATATGTACAAAATCTACACATTTACAAATTCGTCACAACTGTCACGTCTCCCCATATCTCTCCTATACCAAATTCATCACCACCATCCCTCTAACCAAAATTTGCCATCACCCAATTCATCATCAATCCTCATAAGGAGGAAGAGATGGAACATCAGCACAATGTCACACCCACATCATGATGCGTCTCACATTCCAAACATTTGCACAATAAAAATAACAAAACAACCTGGCATGGTGTGGAGGTACGTCATCCCAGGTGAGTGGATGCAGATGGTGCGAGGAGATCTCCATCCTAACTATCCTCTAATATGACATTAACACACTTTTACACTACCCGGGGTCTTTCCCTGCCAAACCATTGGCCATCTTACTCTATGTGGTTTTAAGAACCAAATTCCCATTGACCAAACTGTGGTGCCTCCTCAATTTGGGGTCTCACTCCCCCGATTCATCTCCCGGTGCCCTTGCACAATTTCCGGGCTGAGTCGTGTAGCTCTCCCAGCAGGTCTACCCACCTGCACACCTCCACCACTGTAGTTGCCACCCGAGCTTACCTAGCTCCTCACCCTAACCTAACTAACTGGGGAAGGCCCCTCCTGGCTCTGTCACCCCTTGGTGCCCTCTGGCACTGGGCTACCCGGGTCCATCCTCCGGATCCTCGGGCCCCATCCACAACAACTCTACCGGCTCCCAGAGCCCACCTGCGGCCTCACCTGGCCGACATCCTCACAGTGGTGGAGTGCTCAACCAACTACACACACTAACAGGCTACACGCCCAGCCATTTCCACAACACTAATGCACCCATTCAACCATCATTCTTCCACCAAGCACCACAGATGCCAATATCCAACCACAATTTACGTGTACCCTCTACCTAACACTTGCACTACCCTCCCCGGGTATTCGTGATGGGGGTCCATCCTTCTTTCCCCCATCCACACCTTCGCACCATCCACTCCACTCCACAGTTTCCACCATACTCACTCCACGACCATCCATTCCAATACTCCATATACTCCAGACCATTTATTCCATACACCTGTTCTCCATTCACCTGTAGTTGCACACCTGTGCAATCACACCTGGTGCCACTTGCACCCTCCTTCCTTCCTGGACCATTTGGTCAGCACAACTCACATCACTATCACTCACTCAAACACTGCTCCATACACCTGTCCAGTTGCACACCTGTGCAATCACACCTTTTAACCACACACACGGCATCATCTAATCTACCTGTTGCCCTGCTAACTTAGTGCTCCCCGTCTTCCCTTTAAACTAAGCACATACCACGTCATTATCATCCAAACTAATCTACCTGCGTCCCCACTACAGGTATCATTGTCACTACCTCATCTTAACGTTACCTATTGTCATCTTCTCTTGATCCCTATCATTATCCTAACCCTCCCGGGCTAGTTTTCACTGCCAAACCCCATAAGACTATTGCTCCTTTGCCCCCGCTGTGAGAGATGGCAGAGTTGCCATCCCACCACATTGGGTATCTTTCACTATAAATTTTGCTCGTCCAAATTCAACAAATCAAAAATTTGCCAATCATCTGCCAATCATTCTACCAATCATCAAATTTTGCTTTGCAATTTCGGGTCCAAACCATTATCATCACCCGTCTACTCACTAGATCCTCTCGGTGCGCCAATTCGTTTCCAAAGCTCTGCTTCGTAAAGCCGAGCAATGGATGCGGGTGGTTCGTTGCCAGCGGATGGGTCCGTCCGGCATTCGGTGCAGGGAAGGCGGTCTACTCGGCCCGAGATTCCACGCACCATCGGGGCACGGGACCGTCCGATGCCCCAATCTCGCCCTGCCGGAACGCCTCAACAAAAAGGGGTCGCCATGACGACCCTTTCTACCGGGCCGCCCGCTCCGCCTAGCGGAGCACTGATACTCCCTCAACCACCTCCTCATTGCTCTCCTCCATTTATTCCCTGTGGTCCTGGGTTACCCCTAACCCCTCTTCTAGCTCAACCACCTGCATCCGATCGCCTTGATTGTCCATGGCACGACTCAATTTGGGATGTTAAACAAAATTTCGGCCGCTCGTAATTTCCACCAAATTTTTTTTTTTAATGTTATAGAAAATTTGGTTCGGGCCTCGAATCTCACTCCGACACCAATTGTTATGGCCAATAGTACAATTGGTGTCCCAAAATTTGGGCTAAATAAAGTTAGTCCCAGGTTCGAATCCCAACTCCTGACTACCAATTGTTACGGATACGGGGGACGGCTCTCCCGTTAGCAAGGGGGGATTAGCCCCTTGTCCTGTTAAGCTGGCCATCTCCCCGGTCCTGGTACTTGTAACGCTATCCCGCAGGATGGAACGGATCAGGGTTATGGGCCCAGGGTCTATCCCAAATACCTTTATCCGTCCCTCCGCAGACTAGGGAGACAAGTACCGCTCGAACCCTGGTTTGGATGGTCGAGTTAGTTGCCGAGCGGTTTTTAGCAACCCGACGTTCGAGCCGTTACCAATCACTAACCCGATCCTGAACGTTGGCCGAATCGTGCCACGTACACTCAATATTGAAACCACTAAAGCGACCGAACGAGAATGAAGAAGAAGAAGAAGTATGGAGGAATAACAGGATTTATTAATTATTTACACAAGCCAAAGCAAAGAGAGCAGTCAAGGTTATATACAGAAAATGGAAGGAGCAGGAAACACAGTGAAATCGTAAGCTTACCTATACAAGCTTAATGAATAAACCCCAGGACAACGTTAAAGACAGACGGACGATCACACTTACACGGGGAAATGCAGGCAGGAATGAATGGCTTGGAGATGGGTGGCTTTGAGAGGCAAGGAAGGTTCAGCGGGTACTGGGCACGGTCGGGCCAGAAGGCACCGCCGTCAAGAAGCCGAGCCGCGGTCGTTGGTCCCAAACTGCGTGGGCGAAGTTCCTTTCTCTGTACTGCTGCCTCGCGCGCTCCTTGCGTTGCCTTGGTCCGTTTTTCCTGCAGCGCGGCACGTCTCACGGCGGCTTGGTCACACCTGCTCATCTCCAGCGCATCTCCTGGACTCAGAACTCATCTCTCCTCTCAGCTCATCTCCGTGGGGAGCGTCCCGCGGCGGGTTATATAGGCCCCGCCCTTCACCCTTTGCGAACCTCTCCCAAGCGTTCTCTCTCCGCCCTCTCAAGCCAAACCCCTCGTTCTGGGTTGGATGAGCGGGGCCGACTTACTCCTCCCCTCTATGACGAGGTGGAGACCCGCCTTTCTTCTTCGTCGTTACCTCGTGCGTAATGGAGTCAAATGCAGCAAAGTGGACGGCAGATGAAAATGCAGCAAAGTGCCTAAAGAGTCAATTGCAGCAAACCTGGCAAACCTGGCACTTGGAAGCTGCCATGGGGCGTCGGAGGGGCCTACTCTTATTTAATTCGGTGCAATGAAGAGTCAACCTATTGGGAAACACATCCTTAGCCTACATAGAATAAGGGACTAACTATTTAAAAGGATATATGGTGTCCTGTGTGTAGGTTTATGGAATTAACTAAGAGGACGAGCTTCGACCTTTCTGTACATTACGAGGGTCAGTTACACACAACAAAACCATAATTCTCACATTCGTTACACTTTCTCAAATTCGTTACACTTCTCAAATTCGTTACAATATATATATATATATATATATATATATATATATATATATATATATATATATATATATATAGTTATATATATATATATATATATATATATATATATATATATATATATATATATATATATATATATACAGTATATATATATATATATATATATATATCTATCTATATATATATATCTATATATATATATATATATATATATATATATGTATATATATATATATATATATATATATATATATATATATATATATATATATATATATATATATATAGATATATGTATGTATGTATATATTACATGTAGGCCTATGGTTACCTGCCTCCACTCGCTTCTTGCATCTCCACAGAGATCAGTATCGCCTGCTTCACCACCAAAAATCTTCCAATCATGGTTGTTCCTGCATCCAGTTCACCAGGGCAAAATGTTCTCAGTCATTGAGGCATCATTTTGCACCTCTACCATGCTTGACTCAGTGAGAGGGTGCTGTCCAATTATATATTTATTAAGTGTTTATTAAGTTTATTAAATTTATTGAGTCTCATTTTCTCCTTTTGAATTGAGATTTTTCATAACTTATGGTCCATAACAATCTTAACATAACTTATGGTCTTTTTCAGTAAATAACTTATGGTCCTATTGTCACTTTGAGTGTCTCTGAACCAGACATAAGTATGCAGGTTTAAATTGTGAATTTGTTGATGAAAAATTACTCCAACATAAATGAAAATAACCCTCCTCCTCATCCCCCATATCAGAACAGGATATCGAGAGAATAAAAAAGGGAAAACAAAATAGTAAATTATTATATAAGCACTTCGTCTTTTTGCTTTTGTCACATAGACATAACAGGCTTTGAACGTACAACATAGACTACGATTTTCATTTTATATGTATACTGTATAATGTATGTATATATATATATATATATATATATATATATATATATATATATATATATATATATATATATATATATATATATATATATATATATATATATGTATATATATATATATTGTTACAGACGCGGTTTTAGATGTTATTTTACCGAGCGGTTGGTATTACCGCGTCCGAACAGTTACTCCCCGATTAGAACCCGATTCCACCCGACGTTGACCAGATCGCACCGCAGATATTCAATCGGGAAACCTCTAAAGCGACCGAAAGAGAATGAAAAGAGAAGAAGACAGAGTACGGAGGAAGAACAGATTTATTATACACACACAAGCAATGGATGGAAGAAGCAGTCACACAGCGAATCGTTAACTTACACTATTCATTTTACTTAATCCCAAGACAACGAGTAGGACAGACGACGTTCACACTTACATGGGGGATATTGCAGGCAGGTAGGACTTGAGGTGGATTGCTGGAGAGGGAGGAGGGTCGGAGGCAGCAGCTCTCAATTCCTCGCGGTTTTTGGCAGGAAAACCCTTCGTCGCGTATCCGCTGCTGTAGACGTCACGCGCTGGCTCGGCACACCTGCTTCTCTCCTTCTGGTGGAGCCGTCTCCCTCCTTTCAGCGCGTCTCTCCAAAGCTGGTTTCCTTTCCGAGTACCTCTCCTCTTTGGCTTGGAGCGTTTCGCATCTCACCGCTCCTCTTGGTGTCGCCTCTTCGCTCATCTCCCAGGTCATCTGGTGAAGCAGTCCCTTACAGTCGCTTTTATCACTCGGGGCGGAATCAAGCCGCCGGCTGCGAGGGCACGCCTACCGGGTCGCTCACCGCGGTGCTGATTGGCCATGTGGGGTTGGCTCACTCCTCCGCTCTATGCCGAGGTGGAGACACGCCTTTCTTCTCCGAGATTAGCACATGGGCAATGGCGGCTTGTGGGATTGAACACAACTCGCACCCTTTTTAAAGGAACTTTGGAGAGCGGAGATGTTTGGGGAAATTGCAAGGGCCTATGCTTATTTTGTTTGATACAATGCAAAGTCAATCTAGTGGGAAACACATATTTAGCCTACATAGAATAAGGAAATACACTATTTAAAAAGATATATCGTGACCTGCGTGTAAGTTTCATGGAATTAACTAGGAGGACGGCTGCGACCATTATTTACATTAACAGGGTGTTACACATAACAAAACCATACTTTTTACATTCGTTACACTTCCTCCAAAATTGTTACACTTCTCAAAAACCGTTACACTTCTCAAATTCGTTACACACTTCTCAAAACCGTTACACTGCACCCTCCTTTCTTCAGGCCCGCGTTCGGGCCTACAAAACTTTAACTTAGTGTGACACGTAGGTGTAATTCCCTCTACAATTAACCTGACCCTGAGTGTGACAATCTTAAAACACAAATAAGTATGTCCCCCTATTGCATTGCACCCTGTCTAACAGACTCAAGCCCACAGCTAACCGAATTACGGAATTATTCTCAAACTATACATTTACGGTGGGGAGCATTATTTACAATGACGTGATTTCTTATTTACAACGCAACCCAGGACCTGTGTTTTTTGTTTTTTTTTCTATTAGGGAACAAGAAAAAGAAATTCCTGTTGGGTATAGAGGAGACAGCACGCATTGCATCGATGCACCAGTACCAATACCACCAAAGCACCCAAAAGCACCAAAAGCACCACAAAGCACCAAAAGCACCACTCGGTGCGCAGTCACCATGGTTCTTAATAAACACAACAAAACAACTGGTGGTGGTCTTCACTTTCTCTGCTGGGCCGATGTTCTTCCCGACGTCTTCTGGCTTCATGCGGCCTATTTGGACATAATAATAAAGCACAACTTGTGTTCGTTTTTATTTAGGGCCTCAGGGGCCAACTAAGGGTGGTCCACCTGTTTGGCATAGGTGCCACCTTACCGAGGTCCGCAAGCAAGATTCCCTGGCCACTATGGCCGGTCTCCAACAGAGGTGCCCTGCCCCAGAACCTGGGGTCCATCAAGTGGTACTTGGCCGCAGAACAGCGGTCCATAAAGTGGTACATCAACGCAATGCATGCTGGTTCTGGGAATCTCGGGCGCACAATGGCCACCTCACGCACGCTCCCCTCGGCACCCAATGGCGCACAGGTCATGTGGGAGACAAAAGAGACAATTGAGCGAGGGGTAAGGTCACAAGGGTACACGTCAATAAGGCAATGCAAGGCGAAATGCGTACGGAGGGCGAAGTGAGAAAGCTCGTCCCTACCGTACGTCACCCCCCTGTCACCTACACTACCCTTGCCCTTACCCCATATGTACAAAATCTACACATTACCAATTCGTCACTACTGTCACGTCTTCCCCATATTTCTCCTATACCAAATTCGTCTCCACAATCCCTCGACTTCAAAATTTGCCATCACCAAATTCATCATCAATCCTCATAAGGAGGAAGAGATGGAATTACGCACAATGTCACACCCACGTCATGATGCGTCTCACAATCCAAACATTTGCATCAAAAATAATTAAACATGGCATGGTGTGGAGTACCTGTCACCTCAGGTGAGTGGATGCAGATGGTGCGAGGAGACTTCATCCTAACTACTTTCTAAATGACATTAACACACTTTACACTACCCGGGGTCTCTCCCTGCCAATCCATTGGCCAACTTACACTATGGGTTCTAAAAACCAATTCCCATTGACCAAACTGTGGTGCTTCTCAATTTGGGGTCTCACTCCCCCGATTCATCTCCCGGTGCCCTCGCACAATTTCTGGGCTGCGACGTGTAGCTCTTCCAGCAGGTCTACCCACCTGCACACCTCCACCACTGCAGTTGCCACCCGAGCTTACCTAGCTCCTCACCCTAACCTAACTAACTGGGGAAGGCCCTCTCCTGGCTCTGTCACCCCCTGGTGCCCTCTGGCACTGGGCTACCCGGGTCCGTCCTCCGGATCCTCGGGCCCCATCCACAACAACTACTACCGGCTCCCAGAGCCCACCTGCGGCCTCACCTGGCCGACATCCTCACAGTGGTGGAGTGCCCAAACCAACTACACACACTAACAGGCTACACGCCCAGCCATTTCCACAACACTAATGCACCCATCCAAAGACCATTCTTTCACCCGCACCACAGATGCCAATATCCAACCACAATTTACCTGTACCCTCTACCTAACACTTACACTACCCGCCCCGGGTATCCGTGATGGGGGTCCACTCTTCCCCCATTCACACCTTCGCACCATCCACTCCACTCCACAATTTCCACCATACTCACTCCACAACCATCCATTCCAATACTCCATTTATTCCACACTACCATTCTCCATAGCTGCTGTTGCACACCTGTGCCCTCACACCTGGTGCCACCTGCACCCTCCTTTCTTCCTGGACCATTTGGTCAGCACAACACGCAATCACCACTACTCCCTCATACACTGCTCCATTCACCTGTTCAGTTGCACACCTGTGCAATCACACCTGTTCAATTCTCACCTGTTCAATCTTCACACACACGGCATCATCTCAGCTAACTACTCCCTTCTGAAACTTGCGCTTCCCAGTCGTCCCTTTAAACTATTGCGCTCCCACGTCATTATCAACCACACTAAACTACCTGCGTCCCCACTACAGGTATCAGTCACTATCTAAACCTTAACGTTACCTAATGTCATCTTCGCTAGATCCCTATCAATATAACCAAGCCCTCCCTGGCTCGGTTGTCATAGCCACCCCATAAACTATTGCGCATTTGCCCCCACTGTGAGGGATGGTGGATTTGCCATTCCTCCACATCGGGGAGGTCCTACTATCAATTTTGCACACCTAAATCCAACCAATCAAAAATTCTGCCAATCACTCTACCATCATCAAATTTTGCTTTTTCTAATTTCGGGGCCAAAACACTATCCTCATCACCCGTCTACTTATTACATCCTCTCGGTGCGTCGTGACATCATTAAACTCGGTTCGTAAAGCCGAGCAATGAATTCGGGTGGTTTGGTCGCCTGCAGGTTGAATCCGTCCGGCTTTCGGTTCAAGGGAGGTGGTTTGGTTGGACCGAGATTCCACGCACCATCTCGGCGCGGCACCTTGCGGTCCCGGGCCCGATGGCTCAATCTCCCCCGGTCGGAACCCCGTCCCCACGAGGGGGCACCGTTCCGCTTCCTCCCACTCGCCCTTGAACCGGACCGGTCGCCTCGCCCTACAAGGCCCGGACTCGACCGTGCGGGGCGGGGCCAAGCCCGAATCGGCAACGACGCTTCGAAGAGAAGCGACGCAGCATCGATCCGCGCTGGGCCTCGCACCCAACAAAGCACACCGCGCCCCGAGTGCTCGCATCGGCTATCCGTCGCCCTAACCACTAACCCGGTTACCGTCGATGCTTTACTTGCATGCTCACACGCATACGCTACCCCTTTCACCCTTACAAAACCTGGCGTTCCAATGCCGTCCGTACATTCCACCAACGCTCTCCCTGTTACACACCACACTTCTCGTGCACACTCTTGCGCACACTTTGGTCCACACCTCTCCTCCGTTACGTCCTCCGTAACACTCACCATGGGCGTGCACTCTTGCATCCACCCACTAACGCGCTCGGATGGGCTCTCCCACACTCGCGCCATGACCAATTCAGGTGTGCTTTCTCGCACACGTTCCACCACCACCTTACTCTCCGTGTCACACTTCGTACACCCCGACGTGCATTCTCGCTCGCACTCGGTTTCACACTCGCGCTCCGATGTGCCCTCTCGCACCTGCGCCATCACCAACTCACTATTCGTGTCACACTCCGTACACCCCGACGTGCATTCTCGCTCGCACTCGGTTTCACACTCGCGCTCCGATGTGCCCTCTCGCACCTGCGCCATCACCAACTCACTATTCGTGTCACACTCCGTACACCCCGACGTGCATTCTCGCTCGCACTCGGTTTCACTCCCACACTTTATAACACACCCACTCGCCGACGCACACTTTTTCCTCCCACGCGTGCCATTTCCACTCACACGGGACCCTTCACTAACGCCCGGATGCTTCCTCGATCCCAAGCGCGCGAAAATTATTTTGTCGCTAAACATCCTCCTGCAAAATCTACCCGCACAATATACAGCACGACTCACCTGGGGGATCCTTTTCTCCACGCGAACCTGCAAACTTCCATTCGGGTTAAGCACAGCATCGTGATGTGAGCAGGGACTTTGTACATAATCCATTTCTCCCTGCAATTCCCGGGCTACCTCCGTCATCTCTTCAATTTTAATTCCCAGCACTGCTTTTTCTTTATTAACCTCGGCGACCGCTGGCTTTAATAAAACACCCTCCTCTACCTCAGCGGTCGCCGGCTTTTCCAAACCCCGTGTCGCGATTTCTACCCCCGTCATTGTACCCGTGCTTTCCTCCGCTTCGCTCAACCGGCGCTTCTCGACCCGCGTTACTTCCTTGTGCACCCCTGGGACCCTTTCGCCCAACTTGCGGTCTCTGTCCCTCTGCTCCCTTGCCTCTCTATCGGCCCTCATTCCGTTCGTTGTTGCTTCAATTTTGTTTAACAATCGCTCACTGTTAGCCCTCCTTTCGTCCCTCATTACCCCCATTTGGTTTCCCATTACCCCCATTTTTGCTTCTAGCCTCTCCATAAGGGCCCTCATTTGTATCATCATAAAAAGGTCTGAATCCCCCAGCGGCGCTGCTACGGTCACGGGCGCGGCTATATTTGGTGCCGCTGTAACCGCGTGCGCAAAGGCGCCATTTTGCACGCCTGATACTCCCTCAACCACATTGCCATTTTTCTCCTCCTCCCTTTCCTCCACATACATTTCACCGAGGTCCTGGGTCGATTCCACCCTGTCTATCTCTCCCACCGACATCCGATCGCCTTGATTGTCCATGGCGCGATCTCAAAATTCGAGTTTTGCTTTAAAACAAAACAAATTTCGTCAGCTCGTAATTTTGACCAAATTTTTTTTTTCTACACCTTTTAGAAATTTGGTTCGGGCTTCGAATCTCACTCCCAGACACCAATTGTTACTTAACACAATTGGTGTTCCAAAATTTGGGCCTAACAAATTTAGTCCCAGGTCCGAATCCAACTCCTGACAACCAATTGTTACAGACGCGGTTAAAGATGTTATTTTACCGAGCGGTTGGTATTACCGCGTCCGAACAGTTACTCCCCGATTAGAACCCGATTCCACCCGACGTTGACCAGATCGCACCGCAGATATTCAATCGGGAAACCTCTAAAGCGACCGAAAGAGAATGAAAAGAGAAGAAGACAGAGTACGGAGGAAGAACAGATTTATTATACACACACAAGCAATGGATGGAAGAAGCAGTCACACAGCGAATCGTTAACTTACACTATTCATTTTACTTAATCCCAAGACAACGAGTAGGACAGACGACGTTCACACTTACACGGGGGATATTGCAGGCAGGTAGGGCTTGAGGTGGATTGCTGGAGAGGGAGGAGGGTCGGAGGCAGCAGCTCTCAATTCCTCGCGGTTTTTGGCGGGAAAACCCTTCGTCGCGTATCCGCTGCTGTAGACGTCACGCGCTGGCTCGGCACACCTGCTCCTCTCCTTCTGGTGGAGCCGTCTCCCTCCTTTCAGCGCGTCTCTCCAAAGCTGGTTTCCTTTCCGAGTACCTCTCCTCTTTGGCTTGGAGCGTTTCGCATCTCACCGCTCCTCTTGGTGTCGCCTCTTCGCTCATCTCCCAGGTCATCTGGTGAAGCAGTCCCTTACAGTCGCTTTTATCACTCGGGGCGGAATCAAGCCGCCGGCTGCGAGGGCACGCCTACCGGGTCGCTCACCGCGGTGCTGATTGGCCATGTGGGGTTGGCTCACTCCTCCCCTCTATGCCGAGGTGGAGACACGCCTTTCTTCTCCGAGATTAGCACATGGGCAATGGCGGCTTGCGGGATTGAACACAACTCGCACCCTTTTTAAAGGAACTTTGGAGAGCGGAGATGTTTGGGGAAATTGCAAGGGCCTATGCTTATTTTGTTTGATACAATGCAAAGTCAATCTAGTGGGAAACACATATTTAGCCTACATAGAATAAGGAAATACACTATTTAAAAAGATATATCGTGACCTGCGTGTAAGTTTCATGGAATTAACTAGGAGGACGGCTGCGACCATTATTTACATTAACAGGGTGTTACACATAACAAAACCATACTTTTTACATTCGTTACACTTCCTCCAAAATTGTTACACTTCTCAAAAACCGTTACACTTCTCAAATTCGTTACACACTTCTCAAAACTGTTACAATATATATATATATATATATATATATATATATATATATATATATTGTTACGGATCTTTACGTCGGCCTTTTTCCCATTAAGAAGGGGGGGATTAATTGCCTTGTTTTTGACTGACCGACGTGAGTCCTGAAGTTGCACAGCTCCCTCCGGAGAGGCAGGGGCGCAACCTCATTCGCGACCGCGGACAGATGTTAATTGCTGAGCGGTTTAGCAACCGCGGCACGAACCATTAGCAGAGACTAAACCCGATCCTGAAACGTTGGCCAAAATCGCGCCACAGGTTTTCAATGGGGAAATCCCAAAGACGACCGGACGAGCATGAAGAAGAAGAACGAAGGTAGGAAATACAAATATAATTTATTACTAACTATTATGTACACAATCAAAAGACCCAAGGAGAAGGAAAGAAAAGAAAATAAAGACAGAAAGGATGGAAGGACCAGAAGGACACAGGGCAATTTCTAGCTTATACTAAACAGTCTTACTTAACCACAGGACAACATAAAAGACGGACGACAATCAGACTTACACGGGGGATGGTGATAGGGATGGCAGGAAGGAGAGGAAGGTTCGGGTGGAGGTGGATGGCTGGACTGACGAGGAGGTGGTATCACAAGGCGGGAAGGATGCGGGTCCGGTTGGTGTGTGCTCGAGGTGAGCAGCCGCCGACCCTCCTCGAGCGACTTCGCACGGCGGCGTTGCTTCGTGGCCGTGGGTCGAACCGCCGTTAAAGCTCAAAGCTGCGGTGGTTAAAGCTGCGGTGGTTCAAGCTCCAGTGGTTCAAGCTCCGGTGGTTCAAGCTGCGGTGGTTCAAGCTGCGGTTGTTCAAAGTTAATCTCCCGTCTCTGCCGCATCTGACGCATCTCCTCTCGCAATCCTTCCCCACCCCTTTTTATAAGGCGCGTCGCGATCAAGCCGCACCACGCCCGGGATCGTATCTCACCAGCCCTGATTGGCTGGTGGGGGCTCGCTGGCTCCACCTTCTCATGATGAGGGGCGGGCAACGCCCTTCTTCCCCGAGCTGACAATGCCGTAATGGCGGCAAATGCAGTTGGAAAGGAAGGCTGGCAGTAATGCAGTTGGAAAGGAAGGCTGGCAATAATGCAGTTGGAAATGAAGGCTATTCAGTTGGAAATGGAGGCTTTGCAATTGAAAGGGGAACTATCTTATTTCATGCGATGCAATTCAGAGTCAACTAATGGGAGACAGAGCCTTAAACTACATAGAATAAGAAATAACTATTGAAAGGTATATGATTTGCTACGTGCATGTATATGGATTAACTAGGAGGACGACCTTTGACCTTTACACTACGGAGGGTGATATTTACAACAAGATTCATTACACTTCCAACAATAAAAAAAAACACAAGATTCTCAAACCCGCAACAATATATATATATATAGTATCAGTCTTCCATGGATGGGAACCTGGCTGGCTGTACATTATCAGGTTTTGAGTTGCTTTCGTGTAGTATCGTATTATAATAGAGCAAACGTATATGGTTATGTTCATATGTGACCAAAACGTCTTCTTCTTCAAATAAAATTAACACCCAAAACACAGTCCGTGAACTCTTAATTACGTTTAGACTGCTGAGATCCCTCAGACCTTTGACGACCCTTTAAGTTCCCCAATACCCTTAAGACCACCAAGACCCCTGAAGACCCAAAATACCCTTAAAGGTCGAAAACACCCAAAACACCCCAAACACCCAAAATACCCAAAAGCCCCTGAAGACCCAAAAGACAATGAAGACCCCAAAGACCCCAAAGACCCTGAAGACCCAAAACACCCCAAAGACCCAAAATACCCTTGAAGGCCCTGATGATCCAAAATACCCTGAAGACCCAAAACACCCCGAAGACCCAAAACACCCCGAAGACCCAAAACACCCCGATGACCCAAAACACCCTGAAGACCAAAAACCCCCCGAAGACCCAAAAGGCCTCAAAGACCCAAAATACCCCAAAGACCCAAAGTACCCTTAAAGGGCCAGAGGTCCAAAAGACCCTGAAGACACAAATGGCCACGAAGACCCAAAAGAGCCTGAAGACTCAAAAGTCCCTGAAGACCCAATTTTGGCCTCTCTCCCCCACCATTCCCCCATCACCATCCACCCCATCCCCCCTCCACCATTCCCCCATGTCCCCCCACGATCTCCAATCCATCATCACCACCACTAACGCCTACCCACCATTCCCGCCAGCCCTCACTCCCTGAGAAAGCAGACATGGTCAAACATGCCTATCCCTCTGAAACGAGGTGTGGTGAGGCGCGCCGAGTCACGTTAGTTGTGTATAACAAACAGTCCGTGCAGAAAGATACTTCTCTATGATCGTTTTATGAACATGCCAACAAATAATTTAACAATTGTTTTTTCATTATCTGGCCTCGTGGCCTGGCTGGCTTCCAAGGCCAAAAAAATCTTTTTTTTTTTGCTCTAGATTTTACCTTCTGAAACCCGAGGATAATCAAACCGAAGATTTGTTTGTTTGTTTGTGAACAGGATATCTCAAAAAGTTGTGGACGGATAAAGATGACACTTTCTGGAGAGATTGGGTGTTTGACAAGGATGAAATGATTAGATTTTGGTGAAGATCCGGATGTGGATCCGAGAATTAAAAAATTATTTTAGGTGATTCTTCACCATTGAGTGATCGGGCCAAAAACGGTATATAGCACCATATTTCAAAAAATTGTGGACGGATGATGACAAAACTTGCTGGATGAGTTTGTTAGGCGATATGAAGAAGCTGATTACATTTTGGTTCAGGTCCGAATGCAGATCCGACCTATTCATGGGATACAAAACGTAAGCTGTTCACCTGGCGGAGGTATGCTCGAACGAGTGCCATTATAGTTTGTGCCATTAACACAACTCCACGTACTCTCTTCAGCTTTTATAGGAATGTGATTTGTTTACCTTTAGTTTGTCACTTTTAATCTGTCTGTAAGTTATACAGAATTGTGTTCATTTTATCGATCATAATAAATTGCTTTATTTGCCCATTTCTCTCATTATTACAAGTGTATAACGTGCTGATTGGGCAGGGTGTGTGTGGGGATGGAGGAGGGAGAGGATAAGAACTCTGCGTTCATTTTAATAGAGTAAGAATGATCATTGTCATCAGGGGGGAGGGGGGGGAGGGGGGGGGGAGTTGAAAAAAATAATATTTTATACATTCAACAAAATATAAAAATGATTGGACGACCCCATAGTTATTTGTAGGCCTGAACGGTACAACAAAAATAAAACGACTTGAGACTTGACCATAAAGACTTGAGACTTGACCATAACGACTTGAGACTTGACCATACCTACTTGAGACTTGACCATAATGTCTATAATCTTGACCATAATGACTATAATCTTGACCATAATGACTATAATCTTGACCATAACGACTTGAGACTTGACTATAATGACTATAATCTTGACCATAACGACTTGAGACCTGACCATAACGACTTGAGACCTGACCATAATGACTATAATCTTGACCATAACGACTTGAGACTTCACCATGACGACTTGAGACTTCACCATAACGACTTGAGACTTGACCATAACGACTTGAGACTTGACCATAATGACTATAATCTTGACCATAACGACTTAAGACTTGACCATAACGACTTGAGACTTGATGATAATGACTATAATCTTGACCATAGCGACTTGAGACTTGACCATAACGACTTGAGACTTGACCATAATGACTATAATCTCAACCATAACGACTTGAGTCTTGACCATAATGACTATAATCTTGACCATAACGACTTGAGACTTGACCATAACGACTTGAGACTTGACCATAACGACTTGAGACCTGACCATAATGACTATAATCTTGACCATAACGACTTGAGACTTCACCATGACGACTTGAGACTTGACCATAACGACTTGAGACTTGACCATAACGACTTGAGACTTGACCATAATGACTATAATCTTGACCATAATGACTATAATCTTGACCATAACGACTTGAGTCTTGACCATAACAACTTGAGATTTGACCATAATGACTATAATCTTGACCATAAAGACTATAATCTTGACCATAACGACTTGAGTCTTGACCATAATGACTATAATCTTGACCATAATGACTATAATCTTGACCATAACGACTTGAGACTTCACCATAATGACTATAATCTTGACCATAACGACTTAAGACTTGACCATGACTATAATCTTGACCATAATGACTATAATCTTGACCATAACGACTCGAGACTTGACTATAACGACTATAATATTGACCATAACAACTTGAGTCTTGACCATAACGACATAAGACTTGACCATAATGACTATAACCTTGACCATAACGACTTGAGACTTGACGATACCGACTATAATCTTGATCATAACGACTAGAGACTTGACCATAACGACTATAATCTTGACTATAACGACGAGAGACTTGACCATAACGACTATAATCTTGATCATAACGACAAGAGATGACCATAATGACTATAATCTTGACTGTAACTACTTGAATCTTGACCATAATGACTATAATCTTGACCATAATGACTATAATCTTGACCATAACGACTTGAGTCTTGACCATAATGACTATAATCTTGACCATAATGACTATAATCTTGACCATAATGACTATTATCTTGACCATAATGACTATAATCTTGACTATAATGACTATAATCTTGACCGTAACGACTTTATTCTTGACCATAACGACTTGATTCTTGACCATAACGACTTGAGACTTGACCATAATGACTATAATCTTGACCATATCGACTTGAGACTTGACCATAACGACTTGAGACTTGACCATAACGACTTGAGACTTCACTATAATGACTATAATCTTGACCATAACGACTTGAGACTTGACCATAATGACTATAATCTTGACCATAACGACTTGAGACCTGACGATAATGACTTGAGACTTGACTGTAATGACTATAATCTTGACCATAACAACATAAGACTTGACCATAATGACTATAACCTTGACCATAACGACTTGAGACTTGACCATACCGACTATAATCTTGATCATAACGACTTGAGTCTTGACCATAATGACTATAATCTCGACCATAATGACTTGAGTCTTGACCATAATGACTGATATTGACCATAATGACTATAATTTCGACCATAACGACTTGAGACTTGACCATAATGACTATAATCTCGACCATAACGACTTGAGTCTTGACCATAATGACTATGATATTGACCATAATGACTATAATTTCGACTATAACGATTTGAGACTTGACCATAACGACTTGAGACTTGACCATAACGACTTGAGACTTGACCATAATGACTATAATCTTGACCATAACGACTTGAGACTTGACCATAATGACTATAATCTTGACCATAATGACTTGAGTCTTGACCATAATGACTATAATCTTGACCATATCGACTTGAGACTTGACAATAACGACTTGAGACTTGACCATAACGACTTGAGACTTGACCATAATGACAATAATCTTGACCATAACAACTTAAGACTTGACCATAATGACTATAATCTTGACCATAACGACTTAAGAATTGACCATAATGACGACAATCTTGACCATAACGACTTGAGACTTGACCATAATGACTATAATATTGACCATAGACTATAATCTCGACCATAATGACTTGTCTTGACCATAATGACTATAATCTTGACCATAACGACTTGAGACTTGGCCATAATGACTATAATCTTGACCATAACGACTTGAGCCTTGACCATAATGACTATAATCATGACCATAACGACTTGAGACTTGATCATAATGACTATAATCTTGACCATAGCGACTTGAGACTTGACCATAACGACTTGAGACTTGACCATAACGACTTGAGACGTGACCACAATGACTATAATCTTGACCATAACGACTTGAGACTTGACCATAATGACTATAATCTTGACCATAATGATTTGAGACTTGATCATAATGAGTATAATCTTGACCATAGCGACTTGAGACTTGACCATAACGACTTGAGACTTGACCATAATGACTTGAGACTTGACCATAATGACTATAATCTCGACCATAACAACTTGAGATTTGACCATAATGACTATAATCTTCACCATAAAGACTATAATCTTGACCATAACGACTTGAGTCTTGACCATAATGACTATAATCTTGACCATAATGACTATAATCTTGACCATAACGACTTGAGACTTGACCATAACGACTTGAGACTTGATCATAATGACTATAATCTTGACCATAGCGACTTGAGACTTGACCATAGCGAATTGAGACTTGACCATAACGACTTGAGACTTGACCATAACGACTTGAGACCTGACCATAATGACTATAATCTTGACCATAACGACTTGAGACTTCACCATGACGACTTGAGACTTGACCATAACGACTTGAGACTTGACCATAACGACTTGAGACTTGACCATAATGACTATAATCTTGACCATAATGACTATAATCTTGACCATAACGACTTGAGTCTTGACCATAACAACTTGAGATTTGACCATAATGACTATAATCTTGACCATAAAGACTATAAACTTGACCATAACGACTTGAGTCTTGACCATAACGACTTGAGACTTGACCATAATGACTATAATCTTGACCATAACGACTTAAGACTTGACCATAACGACTTGAGACTTGATCATAATGACTATAATCTTGACCATAGCGACTTGAGACTTGACCATAACGACTTGAGACTTGACCATAACGACTTGAGACTTGACCATAATGACTATAATCTCGACCATAACGACTTGAGTCTTGACCATAATGACTATAATCTTGACCATAACGACTTGAGACTTGACCATGACGACTTGAGACTTGACCATAACGACTTGAGACTTGACCATAACGACTTGAGACTTGACCATAACGACTTGAGACTTGACCATAATGACTATAATCTTGACCATAATGACTATAATCTTGACCATAACGACTTGAGTCTTGACCATAACTTGAGATTTGACCATAATGACTATAATCTTGACCATAAAGACTATAATCTTGACCATAACGACTTGAGTCTTGACCATAATGACTATAATCTTGACCATAATGACTACAATCTTGACCATAACGACTTGAGACTTGACCATAATGACTTGAGACCTGACCATAATGACTATAATCTTGACCATAACGACTTGAGACTTGACCATAACGACTTGAGACTTGACCATAATGACTATAATCTTGACCATAACGACTTAAGACTTGACCATAACGACTTGAGACTTGATCATAATGACTATAATCTTGACCATAGCGACTTGAGACTTGACCATAGCGACTTGAGACTTGACCATAACGACTTGAGACTTGACCATAACGACTTGAGACCTGACCATAATGACTATAATCTTGACCATAATGACTATAATCTTGACCATAAAGACTATAATCTTGACCATAACGACTTGAGTCTTGACCATAATGACTATAATCTTGACCATAATGACTATAATCTTGACCATAATGACTATTATCTTGACCATAATGACTAATCTTGACCATAATGACTATAATCTTGACCGTAACGACTTTATTCTTGACCATAACGACTTGATTCTTGACCATAACGACTTGAGACTTGACCATAATGACTATAATCTTGACCATATCGACTTGAGACTTGACCATAAGGACTATAAACTTGACCATAACGACTTAAGACTTGACCATGACTATAATCTTGACCATAATTACGATAATCTTGACCATAACGACTTAAGGCTTGACCATAATGACTATAATCTTGACCATAACGACTTGAGACTTGACCATGACTATAATCTTGACCATAATGACTCGAGACTTGACTATAACGACTATAATATTGACCATAACAACTTGAGTCTTGACCATAATGACATAAGACTTGACCATAATGACTATAACCTTGACCATAACGACTTGAGACTTGACCATACCGACTATAATCTTGATCATAACGACTAGAGACTTGACCATAACGACTATAATCTTGACTATAACGACGAGAGACTTGACCATAACGACTATAATCTTGATCATAACGACAAGAGATGACCATAATGACTATAATCTTGACTGTAACTACTTGATTCTTGACCATAATGACTATAATCTTGACCATAACGACTTGAGTCTTGACCATAATGACTATAATCTTGACCATAATGACTATAATCTTGACCATAATGACTATTATCTTGACCATAATGACTATAATCTTGACCATAATGACTATAATCTTGACCGTAACGACTTTATTCTTGACCATAACGACTTGATTCTTGACCATAACGACTTGAGACTTGACCATAATGACTATAATCTTGACCATATCGACTTGAGACTTGACCATAACGACTTGAGACTTGACGATAATGACTTGAGACTTGACTGTAATGACTATAATCTTGACCATAACAACATAAGACTTGACCATAATGACTATAACCTTGACCATAACGACTTGAGACTTGACCATAACGACTTGAGACTTGACCATAACGACTTGAGACTTGACCATAACGACTTGAGACTTGACTATAATCTTGATCATAATGACTAGAGACTTGACCATAACGACTATAATCTTGATCATAATGACAAGAGATGACCATAATGACTATAATCTTGACTGTAACTACTTGATTCTTGACCATAATGACTATAATCTTGACCATAATGACTATAATCTTGACCATAACAACTTGAGTGTTGACCATAATGACTATAATCTTGACCATAATGACTATAATCTTGACCATAACGACTTGAGTCTTGACCATAATGACTAGAATCCTGACCATAATGACTATAATCTTGACCATAACGACTTGAGTCTTGACCATAATCTTGACCATAATGACTATAATCGTGACCATAATGACGATTATCTTGACCATAATGACTATAATCTTGACCATAATGACTATAATCTTGACCGTAACGACTTTATTCTTGACCATAACGACTTGATTCTTGACCATAACGACTTGACTTGACCATAATGACTATAATCTTGACCATATCGACTTGAGACTTGACCATAACGACTTGAGACTTGACTATAATGACTATAATCTTGACCATAACGACTTGAGACTTGACCATAATGACTAATCTTGACCATAACGACTTGAGACTTGACGATAATGACTTGAGACTTGACTGTAATGACTATAATCTTGACCATAACAACATAAGACTTGACCATAATGACTATAACCTTGACCATAACGACTTGAGACTTGACCATACCGACTATAATCTTGATCATAACGACTTGAGTCTTCACCATAATGACTATAATCTCGACCATAATGACGAGTCTTGACCATAATGACTATGATATTGACCATAATGACTATAATTTCGACCATAACGACTTGAGACTTGACCATAATGACTATAATCTCGACCATAACGACTTGAGTCTTGACCATAATGACTATGATATTGACCATAATGACTATAATTTCGACCATAACGATTTGAGACTTGACCATAACAACTTGAGACTTGACCATAACGACTTGAGACTTGACCATAATGACTATAATCTTGACCATAACGACTTGAGACTTGACCATAATGACTATAATCTTGACCATAACGACTTGAGACTTGACCATAATGACTATAATCTTGACCATATCGACTTGAGACTTGACAATAACGACTTGAGACTTGACCATAACGACTTGAGACTTGACCATAATGACAATAATCTTGACCATAACAACTTAAGACTTGACCATAATGACTATAATCTTGACCATAACGACTTAAGAATTGACCATAATGACTACAATCTTGACCATAACGACTTGAGACTTGACCATAATGACTATAATATTGACCATAATGACTATAATCTCGACCATAATGACTTGTCTTAACCATAATGACTATAATCTTGACCATAACGACTATAATCTTGACCATAACGACTTGAGCCTTGACCATAATGACTAATCTTGACCATAACGACTTGAGACTTGATCATAATGACTATAATCTTGACCATAGCGACTTGAGACTTGACCATAACGACTTGAGACTTGACCATAATGACTATAATATTGACCATAACGACTTGAGACTTGACCATAATGACTATAATCTTGACCATAATGATTTGAGACTTGATCATAATGAGTATAATCTTGACCATAGCGACTTGAGACTTGACCATAACGACTTGAGACTTGACCATAATGACTTGAGACTTGACCATAATGACTATAATCTCGACCATAACAACTTGAGATTTGACCATAATGACTATAATCTTGACCATAAAGACTATAATCTTGACCATAACGACTTGAGTCTTGACCATTATGACTATAATCTTGACCATAATGACTATAATCTTGACCATAACGACTTGAGACTTGACCATAATGACTATAATCTTGACCATAACGACTTGAGACTTGACCATAACGACTTGAGACCTGACCATAATGACTATAATCTTGACCATAACGACTTGAGACTTCACCATGACGACTTGAGACTTGACCATAACGACTTGAGACTTGACCATAACGACTTGAGACTTGACCATAATGACTATAATCTTGACCATAACGACTTAAGACTTGACCATAACGACTTGAGACCTGACCATAATGACTATAATCTTGACCATAACGACTTGAGACTTGACCATAACGACTTGAGACTTGACCATAACGACTTGAGACTTGACCATAATGACTATAATCTTGACCATAATGACTATAATCTTGACCATAACGACTTGAGTCTTGACCATAACAACTTGAGATTTGACCATAATGACTATAATCTTGACCATAAAGACTATAATCTTGACCATAACGACTTGTCTTGACCATAACGACTTGAGACTTGATCATAATGACTATAATCTTGACCATAGCGACTTGAGACTTGACCATAACGACTTGAGACTTGACCATAACGACTTGAGACTTGACCATAATGACTATAATCTCGACCATAACGACTTGACTTGACCATAACGACTTGAGACTTGACCATAACGACTTGAGACCTGACCATAATGACTATAATCTTGACCATAACGACTTGAGACTTGACCATGACGACTTGAGACTTGACCATAACGATTTGAGACTTGACCATAACGACTTGAGACTTGACCATAATGACTATAATCTTGACCATAATGACTATAATCCTGACCATAACAACTTGAGTCTTGACCATAACAACTTGAGATTTGACCATAATGACTATAATCTTGACCATAAAGACTATAATCTTGACCATAACGACTTGAGACTTGACCATAATGACTTCAATCTTGACCATAACGACTTGAGACTTGACCATAATGACTTGAGACCTGACCATAATGACTATAATCTTGACCATAACGACTTGAGACTTCACCATGACGACTTGAGACTTGACCATAACGACTTGAGACTTGACCATAACGACTTGAGACTTGACCATAATGACTATAATCTTGACCATAACGACTTAAGACTTGACCATAACGACTTGAGACTTGATCATAATGACTATAATCTTGACCATAGCGACTTGAGACTTGACCATAGCGACTTGAGACTTGACCATAACGACTTGAGCATAATGACTATAATCTTGACCATAATGACTATAATCTTGACCATAACGACTTGAGACTTCACCATGACGACTTGAGACTTGACCATAACGACTTGAGACTTGACCATAACGACTTGAGACCTGACCATAATGACTATAATCTTGACCATAACGACTTGAGACTTGACCATGACGACTTGAGACTTGACCATAACGATTTGAGACTTGACCATAACGACTTGAGACTTGACCATAATGACTATAATCTTGACCATAATGACTATAATCCTGACCATAACGACTTGAGTCTTGACCATAACAACTTGAGATTTGACCATAATGACTATAATCTTGACCATAAAGACTATAATCTTGACCATAACGACTTGACTTGACCATAATGACTTCAATCTTGACCATAACGACTTGAGACTTGACCATAATGACTTGAGACCTGACCATAATGACTATAATCTTGACCATAACGACTTGAGACTTCACCATGACGACTTGAGACTTGACCATAACGACTTGAGACTTGACCATAATGACTATAATCTTGACCATAACGACTTAAGACTTGACCATAACGACTTGAGACTTGATCATAATGACTATAATCTTGACCATAGCGACTTGAGACTTGACCATAACGACTTGAGCATAATGACTATAATCTTGACCATAAAGACTATAATCTTGACCATAACGACTTGAGTCTTGACCATAATGACTATAATCTTGACCATAATGACTATAATCTTGACCATAATGACTTGAGACTTGACCATAAGGACTATAAACTTGACCATAACGACTTGAGACTTGACCATAAGGACTATAATCTTGACCATAACGACTTAAGACTTGACCATGACTATAATCTTGACCATAATGACTATAATCTTGACCATAACGACTCGAGACTTGACTATAACGACTATAATATTGACCATAACAACTTGAGTCTTGACCATAATGACATAAGACTTGACCATACCGACTATAATCTTGATCATAACGACTAGAGACTTGACAATAACGACTATAATCTTGACTATAACGATGAGAGACTTGACCATAACGACTATAATCTTGATCATAATGACAAGAGATGACCATAATGACTATAATCTTGACTGTAACTACTTGATTCTTGACCATAATGACTATAATATTGACCATAACAACTTGAGTGTTGACCATAATGACTATAATCTTGACCATAATGACTATAATCTTGACCATAACGACTTGAGTCTTGACCATAATGACTAGTATCTTGACCATAATGACTATGATCTTGACCATAACGACTTGAGTCTTGACCATAACGACTATAATCTTGACCATAATGACTATAATCTTGACCATAATGACTATAATCTTGACCGTAATGACTTTATTCTTGACCATAACGACTTGATTCTTGACCATAACGACTTGACTTGACCATAATGACTATAATCTTGACCATATCGACTTGAGACTTGACCATAACGACTTGAGACTTGACCATAACGACTTGAGACTTGACTATAATGACTATAATCTTGACCATAACGACTTGAGACTTGACCATAATGACTATAATCTTGACCATAACGACTTGAAACTTGACGATAATGACTACAATCTTGACCATAACAACATAAGACTTGACCATAATGACTATAACCTTGACCATAACGACTTGAGACTTGACCATACCGACTATAATCTTGATCATAACGACTTGAGTCTTGACCATAATGACTATAATCTCGACCATAATGACGAGTCTTGACCATAATGACTATGATATTGACCATAATGACTATAATTTCGACCATAACGACTTGAGACTTGACCATAATGACTATAATCTCGACCATAACGACTTGAGACTTGACCATAATGACTATGATATTGACCATAATTTCGACCATAACAATTTGAGACTTGACCATAACGACTTGAGACTTGACCATAACGACTTGAGACTTGACCATAATGAGTATAATCTTGACCATAACGACTTGAGACTTGACCATAATGACTATAATCTTGACCATAACGACTTGAGACTTGACCATAACGACTTGAGACTTGACCATAACGACTTGAGACTTGACCATAACGACTTGAGACCTGACCATAATGACTATAATCTTGACCATAACGACTTGAGACTTGACCATGACGACTTGAGACTTGACCATAACGACTTGAGACTTGACCATAACGACTTGAGACTTGACCATAACGACTTGAGACTTGACCATAATGACTATAATCTTGACCATAATGACTATAATCCTGACCATAACGACTTGAGTCTTGACCATAATGACTACAATCTTGACCATAACGACTTGAGACTTGACCATAATGACTTGAGACCTGACCATAATGACTATAATCTTGACCATAACGACTTGAGACTTCACCATGACGACTTGAGACTTGACCATAACGACTTGAGACTTGACCATAACGACTTGAGACTTGACCATAATGACTATAATCTTGACCATAACGACTTAAGACTTGACCATAACGACTTGAGACTTGATCATAATGACTATAATCTTGACCATAGCGACTTGAGACTTGACCATAGCGACTTGAGACTTGACCATAACGACTTGAGACTTGACCATAACGACTTGAGACCTGACCATAATGACTCTAATCTTGACCATAATGACTATAATCTTGACCATAAAGACTATAATCTTGACCATAACGACTTGAGTCTTGACCATAATGACTATAATCTTGACCATAATGACTATAATCTTGACCATAACGACTTGAGACTTGACCATAATGACTATAATCTTGACCATAACGACTTAAGATGACCATAATGACTATAATCTTGACCATAACGACTGAAGAGTTGACCATAATGACTATAATCTTGACCATAATGACTATAATCTTGACCATAATGACTTGAGACTTGACCATAAGGACTATAAACTTGACCATAACGACTTAAGACTTGACCATGACTATAATCTTGACCATAATTACGATAATCTTGACCATAACGACTTAAGACTTGACCATAATGACTATAATCTTGACCATAACGACTTAAGACTTGACCATGACTATAATCTTGACCATAATGACTATAATCTTGACCATAACGACTATAATATTGACCATAACAACTTGAGTCTTGACCATAATGACATAAGACTTGACCATAATGACTATAACCTTGACCATAACGACTTGAGACTTGACCATACTGACTATAATCTTGATCATAACGACTAGAGACTTGACAATAACGACTATAATCTTGACTATAACGACGAGAGACTTGACCATAACGACTATAATCTTGATCATAACGACAAGAGATGACCATAATGACTATAATCTTGACTGTAACTACTTGATTCTTGACCATAATGACTATAATATTGACCATAATGACTATAATCTTGACCATAACAACTTGAGTGTTGACCATAATGACTATAATCTTGACCATAATGACTATAATCTTGACCATAACGACTTGAGTCTTGACCATAATGACTATAATCTTGACCATAATGACAATAATCTTGACCATAATGACTATTATCTTGACCATAATGACTATAATCTTGACCATAATGACTATAATCTTGACCGTAACGACTTTATTCTTGACCATAACGACTTGATTCTTGACGATAATGACTTGAGACTTGACTGTAATGACTATAATCTTGACCATAACAACATAAGACTTGACCATAATGACTATAACCTTGACCATAACGACTTGAGACTTGACCATACCGACTATAATCTTGATCATAACGACTTGAGTCTTGACCATAATGACTATAATCTCGACCATAATGACTTGTCTTGACCATAATGACTATGATATTGACCATAATGACTATAATTTCGACCATAACGACTTGAGACTTGACCATAATGACTATAATCTCGACCATAACGACTTGAGTCTTGACCATAATGACTGATATTGACCATAATGACTATAATTTCGACCATAACGATTTGAGACTTGACCATAACGACTTGAGACTTGACCATAACGACTTGAGACTTGACCATAATGACTATAATCTTGACCATAACGATTTGAGACTTGACCATAATGAATATAATCTTGACCATAACGACTTGAGACTTGACCATAATGACTATAATCTTGACCATATCGACTTGAGACTTGACAATAACGACTTGAGACTTGACCATAACGACTTGAGACTTGAACAAAATGACAATAATCTTGACCATAACAACTTAAGACTTGACCATAATGACTATAATCTTGACCATAACGACTTAATAATTGACCATAAAGACTACAATCTTGACCATAACGACTTGAGACTTGACCATAATGACTATAATATTGACCATAATGACTATAATCTCGACCATAACGACTTGTCTTGACCATAATGACTATAATCTTGACCATAACGACTTGAGACTTGGCCATAATGACTATAATCTTGACCATAACGACTTGAGCCTTGACCATAATGACTATAATCTTGACCATAACGACTTGAGACTTGATCATAATGACTATAATCTTGACCATAGCGACTTGAGACTTGACCATAACGACTTGAGACTTGACCATAACGACTTGAGACGTGACCACAATGACTATAATCTTGACCATAACGACTTGAGACTTGACCATAATGACTATAATCTTGACCATAATGATTTGAGACTTGATCATAATGAGTATAATCTTGACCATAGCGACTTGAGACTTGACCATAATGACTTGAGACTTGACCATAATGACTTGAGACTTGACCATAATGACTATAATCTCGACCATAACAACTTGAGTCTTGACCATAATGACTATAATCTTGACCATAACGACTTGAGACTTGACCATAATGACTAATCTTGACCATAACGACTTGAGACTTGACCATATTGACTATAATCTTGACCATATTGACTTGAGACTTGACCATAACAACTTGAGACTTGACCATAATGACTATGATCTTGACCATAATGACTTGAGACTTGACCATAATGACTATTAGCTTGACCATATCGACTTGAGACTTGACCATAACGACTTGAGACTTGACCATAACGACTTGAGACTTGACCATAATGACTATAATCTTGACCATAACGACTTAAGACTTGACCATAATGAATATAATATTGACCATAACGACTTGAGACGACTATAATGACTATAATATTGACCATAATGACTATAATCTCGACCATAACGACTTGTCTTGACCATAATGACTATAATCTTGACCATAACGACTTGAGACTTGGCCATAATGACTATAATCTTGACCATAACGACTTGAGACTTGACCATAATGACTATAATCTTGACCATAACGACTTGAGACTTGACCATAATGACTATAATCTTGACCATATCGACTTGAGACTTGACCATAACGACTATAATCTTGACCATATCGACTTGAGACTTGACCATAATGACTATAATCTTGACCATAACGACTTGAGACTTGACCATAATGACTATAATGACTATAATCTTGACCATAACGACTTGAGACGACCATAATGACTATAATCTTGACTATATCGACTTGAGACTTGACCATAACGACTTGAGACTTGACCATAACGACTTGAGACTTGACCATAATGACTATAATCTTGACCATAACGACTTAAGACTTCACCATGACGACTTGAGACTTGAACATAACGACTTGAGACTTGACCATGACGACTTGAGACTTGACCATAATGACTATAATCTTGACCATAATGACTATAATCTTGACCATAACGACTTGAGTCTTGACCATAACAACTTGAGATTTGACCATAATGACTATAATCTTGACCATAAAGACTATAATCTTGACCATAACGACTTGAGACTTGACCATAATGACTATAATCTTGACCATAACGACTTGAGACTTGACCATAATGACTTGAGACCTGACCATAATGACTATAATCTTGACCATAACGACTTGAGACTTCACCATGACGACTTGAGACTTGACCATAACGACTTGAGACTTGACCATAACGACTTGAGACTTGACCATAATGACTATAATCTTGACCATAACGACTTAAGACTTGACCATAACGACTTGAGACTTGATCATAATGACTATAATCTTGACCATAGCGACTATAATCTTGATCATAACGACTGGAGACTTAAACATAACGACTATAATCTTGACTATAACGACTTTATTATTGACCATAACGACTTGAGACTTGACCTTATTGACTATAATCCTGACCATAACGACTTAAGACTTGACCATAATGACTATAATCTTGACCATGATGACTATAATCTTGACCATAACGACTTGAGTCTTGACCATAATTACTATAATCTTGACCGTAATGACTATAATCTTGACCATAACGACTTGAGTCTTGACCATAATGACTATAATATTGACCATAATGACTATAATCTTGACCATAACGACATCAGACTTGACCATAATGACTATAATCCTGACCATAACGACTTGAGACTTGACCATAACGACTTGAGACTTGACCATAATGACTTGAGACTTGACCATAACGACTTGAGACTTCACCATAACGACTAAAGTCTTGACCATAACGACTATAATCTTGATCATAACGACTAGAGACGACCATAATGACTATAATATTGACTATAACGACTTGAGACTTGACCATAATGACTATAATTTTGACTGTAACGACTTTATTCTTGACCATAACGACTTGATTCTTGACCATAATGACTATAATATTGACCATAATGACTATAATCTAGAACTTAACGACTTGAGACTTGACCATAATGACTATAATCTTGACCATAACATCTTGAGACTTGACCATAATGACTATAATCTTGACCATAACGACTTGAGACTTGACCATAATGACTATAATCTTGACCATAATGACTATAATCTCGACCATAACAACTTGAGTCTTGACCATAATGACTATAATCTTGACCATAATGATTTGAGACTTGACCATAATGACTAATCTTGACCATAATGACTTGAGACTTGACCATATCGACTTGAGACTTGACCATAACGACTTGAGACTTGACCATAATGACTTGAGACTTGACCATAATGACTATAATCTTGACCATAATGACTTGAGACTTGACCATAACGACTTGAGTCTTGACCATAATGACTATAATCTTGACCATAATGACTTAAGACTTGACTGTATTGACTATAATCTTGACCATAACGACTTAAGACTTGACCATAATGACTATAATGTTGACCATAACGACTTGAGACTTGACCATAATGACTATAATCTTCACCATAATGACTGTAATCTTGACCATAATGACTATAATATTGACCATAACGACTTGAGTCTTGACCATAATTACTATAATCTTGTACATAACGACTTGAGTCTTGACCATAATGACTATAACCTTGACCATAATGACAATAATCTTGACCATAATGACTATAATCTTGACCATAACGACTTAAGCCTTAACCGTAATGACTATAATCTTGACCATATCTACTATAATCTTGACCATAACGACTATAATCTTGATCATAACGACTGGAGACTTAAACATAACGACTATTATCTTGACTATAACGACTTTATTATTGACCATAACGACTTGAGACTTGACCTTATTGACTATAATCCTGACCATAACGACTTAAGACTTGACCATAATGACTATAATCTTGACCATGATGACTATAATCTTGACCATAACGACTTGAGACTTGACCATAATGACTATAATCTTGACCATAACGACTTGAGACTTGACCATAATGACTATAATCCTGACCATATCGACTTGAGACTTGACCATAACGACTTGAGACTTGACCATAACGACTTGAGACTTGACCATAAAGACTATAATCTTGACCATAACGACTTGAGACTTGACCATAATGACTATAATCTTGACCATAACGACTTAAGATGACCATAACGACTATAATATTGACCATAACAACTTGAGTCTTGACCATAATGACATAAGACTTGACCATAATGACTATAACCTTGACCATAACGACTTGAGACTTGACCATACCGACTATAATCTTGATCATAACGACTAGAGACTTGACAATAACGACTATAATCTTGACTATAACGATGAGAGACTTGACCATAACGACTATAATCTTGATCATAACGACAAGAGATGACCATAATGACTATAATCTTGACTGTAACTACTTGATTCTTGACCATAATGACTATAATATTGACCATAATGACTATAATCTTGACCATAACAACTTGAGTGTTGACCATAATGACTATAATCTTGACCATAATGACTATAATCTTGACCATAACGACTTGAGTCTTGACCATAATGACTAGTATCTTGACCATAATGACTATAATCTTGACCATAACGACTTGAGTCTTGACCATAACGACTATAATCTTGACCATAATGACTATAATCTTGACCATAATGACTATAATCTTGACCATAATGACTATAATCTTGACCATAATGACTATAATCTTGACCGTAATGACTTTATTCTTGACCATAACGACTTGATTCTTGACCATAACGACTTGAGACTTGACCATAATGACTATAATCTTGACCATATCGACTTGAGACTTGACCATAACGACTTGAGACTTGACTATAATGACTATAATCTTGACCATAACGACTTGAGACTTGACCATAATGAGTATAATCTTGACCATAACGACTTGAAACTTGACGATAATGACTTGAGACTTGACTGTAATGACTACAATCTTGACCATAACAACATAAGACTTGACCATAATGACTATAACCTTGACCATAACGACTTGAGACTTGACCATACCGACTATAATCTTGATCATAACGACTTGAGTCTTGACCATAATGACTATAATCTCGACCATAATGACTTGAGTCTTGACCATAATGACTATGATATTGACCATAATGACTATAATTTCGACCATAACAACTTGAGACTTGACCATAATGACTATAATCTCGACCATAACGACTTGAGACTTGACCATAATGACTATGATATTGACCATAACGACTTGAGACTTGACCATAACGACTTGAGACTTGACCATAACGACTTGAGACTTGACCATAATGACTATAATCTTGACCATAACGACTTGAGACTTGACCATAATGACTATAATCTTGACCATAACGACTTGAGACTTGACCATAACGACTTGAGACTTGACCATAATGACTATAATCTCGACCATAACGACTTGAGTCTTGACCATAATGACTATAATCTTGACCATAACGACTTGAGACTTGACCATAACGACTTGAGACTTGACCATAACGACTTGAGACCTGACCATAATGACTATAATCTTGACCATAACGACTTGAGACTTGACCATGACGACTTGAGACTTGACCATAACGACTTGAGACGACCATAATGACTATAATCTTGACCATAATGACTATAATCCTGACCATAACGACTTGAGTCTTGACCATAACAACTTGAGATTTGACCATAATGACTATAATCTTGACCATAAAGACTATAATCTTGACCATAACGACTTGTCTTGACCATAATGACTATAATCTTGACCATAATGACTATAATCTTGACCATAACGACTTGAGACTTGACCATAATGACTACAATCTTGACCATAACGACTTGAGACTAGACCATAATGACTTGAGACCTGACCATAATGACTATAATCTTGACCATAACGACTTGAGACTTCACCATGACGACTTGAGACTTGACCATAACGACTTGAGACTTGACCATAACAACTTGAGACTTGACCATAATGACTATAATCTTGACCATAACGACTTAAGACTTGACCATAACGACTTGAGACTTGATCATAATGACTATAATCTTGACCATAGCGACTTGAGACTTGACCATAACGACTTGAGACTTGACCATAACGACTTGAGACCTGACCATAATGACTATAATCTTGACCATAATGACTATAATCTTGACCATAAAGACTATAATCTTGACCATAACGACTTGAGTCTTGACCATAATGACTATAATCTTGACCATAATGACTATAATCTTGACCATAACGACTTGAGACTTGACCATAATGACTATAATCTTGACCATAACGACTTAAGATGACCATAATGACTAATCTTGACCATAACGACTGAAGAGTTGACCATAATGACTATAATCTTGACCATAATGACTTGAGACTTGACCATAAGGACTATAAACTTGACCATAACGACTTAAGACTTGACCATGACTATAATCTTGACCATAATTACGATAATCTTGACCATAACGACTTAAGACTTGACCATAATGACTATAATCTTGACCATAACGACTTGAGACTTGACCATAAGGACTATAATCTTGACCATAACGACTTAAGACTTGACCATGACTATAATCTTGACCATAATGACTAATCTTGACCATAACGACTATAATATTGACCATAACAACTTGAGTCTTGACCATAATGACATAAGACTTGACCATAATGACTATAACCTTGACCATAACGACTTGAGACTTGACCATACCGACTATAATCTTGATCATAACGACTAGAGACTTGACTATAATCTTGACTATAACGACGAGAGACTTGACCATAACGACTATAATCTTGATCATAACGACAAGAGATGACCATAATGACTATAATCTTGACTGTAACTACTTGATTCTTGACCATAATGACTATAATATTGACCATAATGACTATAATCTTGACCATAACAACTTGTGTTGACCATAATGACTATAATCTTGACCATAATGACTATAATCTTGACCATAATGACTATAATCTTGACCATAATGACTATTATCTTGACCATAATGACTATAATCTTGACCATAATGACTATAATCTTGACCGTAACGACTTTATTCTTGACCATAACGACTTGATTCTTGACGATAATGACTTGAGACTTGACTGTAATGACTATAATCTTGACCATAACAACATAAGACTTGACCATAATGACTATAACCTTGACCATAACGACTTGAGACTTGACCATACCGACTATAATCTTGATCATAACGACTTGAGTCTTGACCATAATGACTATAATCTCGACCATAATGACTTGAGTCTTGACCATAATGACTATGATATTGACCATAATGACTATAATTTCGACCATAACGACTTGAGACTTGACCATAATGACTATAATCTCGACCATAACGACTTGAGTCTTGACCATAATGACTGATATTGACCATAATGACTATAATTTCGACCATAACGATTTGAGACTTGACCATAACGACTTGAGACTTGACCATAACGACTTGAGACTTGACCATAATGACTATAATCTTGACCATAACGATTTGAGACTTGACCATAATGACTATAATCTTGACCATAACGACTTGAGACTTGACCATAATGACTATAATCTTGACCATATCGACTTGAGACTTGACAATAACGACTTGAGACTTGAACAAAATGACAATAATCTTGACCATAACAACTTAAGACTTGACCATAATGACTATAATCTTGACCATAACGACTTAAGAATTGACCATAATGACTACAATCTTGACCATAACGACTTGAGACTTGACCATAATGACTATAATATTGACCATAATGACTATAATCTCGACCATAACGACTTGTCTTGACCATAATGACTATAATCTTGACCATAACGACTTGAGACTTGGCCATAATGACTATAATCTTGACCATAACGACTTGAGCCTTGACCATAATGACTATAATCTTGACCATAACGACTTGAGACTTGATCATAATGACTATAATCTTGACCATAGCGACTTGAGACTTGACCATAACGACTTGAGACTTGACCATAACGACTTGAGACGTGACCACAATGACTATAATCTTGACCATAACGACTTGAGACTTGACCATAATGACTATAATCTTGACCATAATGATTTGAGACTTGATCATAATGAGTATAATCTTGACCATAGCGACTTGAGACTTGACCATAATGACTTGAGACTTGACCATAATGACTTGAGACTTGACCATAATGACTATAATCTCGACCATAACAACTTGAGTCTTGACCATAATGACTATAATCTTGACCATAACGACTTGAGACTTGACCATAATGACTATAATCTTGACCATAACGACTTGAGACTTGACCATATTGACTATAATCTTGACCATATTGACTTGAGACTTGACCATAATGACTTGAGACTTGACCATAACAACTTGAGACTTGACCATAATGACTATGATCTTGACCATAATGAATTGAGACTTGACCATAATGACTATTAGCTTGACCATATCGACTTGAGACTTGACCATAACGACTTGAGACTTGACCATAACGACTTGAGACTTGACCATAATGACTATAATCTTGACCATAACGACTTAAGACTTGACTATAATGACCAATATTGACCATAATGACTATAATCTTGACCATAACGACTTAAGACTTGACCATAATGAATATAATATTGACCATAACGACTTGAGACGACTATAATGACTATAATATTGACCATAATGACTATAATCTCGACCATAACGACTTGAGTCTTGACCATAATGACTATAATCTTGACCATAACGACTTGAGACTTGGCCATAATGACTATAATCTTGACCATAACGACTTGAGACTTGACCATAATGACTATAATCTTGACCATAACGACTTGAGACTTGACCATAATGACTATAATCTTGACCATATCGACTTGAGACTTGACCATAACGACTATAATCTTGACCATATCAACTTGAGACTTGACCATAATGACTATAATCTTGACCATAACGACTTGAGACTTGACCATAATGACTATAATCTTGACCATAACGACTTGAGACTTGACCATAATGACTATAATCTTGACTATATCGACTTGAGACTTGACCATAACGACTTGAGACTTGACCATAACGACTTGAGACTTGACCATAATGACTATAATCTTGACCATAACGACTTAAGACTTCACCATGACGACTTGAGACTTGACCATAACGACTTGAGACTTGACCATGACGACTTGAGACTTGACCATAATGACTATAATCTTGACCATAATGACTATAATCTTGACCATAACGACTTGAGTCTTGACCATAACAACTTGAGATTTGACCATAATGACTATAATCTTGACCATAAAGACTATAATCTTGACCATAACGACTTGAGTCTTGACCATAATGACTATAATCTTGACCATAATGACTATAATCTTGACCATAACGACTTGAGACGACCATAATGACTATAATCTTGACCATAACGACTTGAGACTTGACCATAATGACTTGAGACCTGACCATAATGACTATAATCTTGACCATAACGACTTGAGACTTCACCATGACGACTTGAGACTTGACCATAACGACTTGAGACTTGACCATAACGACTTGAGACTTGACCATAATGACTATAATCTTGACCATAATGACTATAATCTCGAACTTAACGACTTGAGACTTGACCATAATGACTATAATCTTGACCATAACGTCTTGAGACGTGACCACAATGACTATAATCTTGACCATAACGACTTGAGACTTGACCATAATGACTATAATCTTGACCATAATGATTTGAGACTTGATCATAACGAGTATAATCTTGACCATAGCGACTTGAGACTTGACCATAATGACTTGAGACTTGACCATAATGACTTGAGACTTGACCATAATGACTATAATCTCGACCATAACAACTTGAGTCTTGACCATAATGACTATAATCTTGACCATAACGACTTGAGACTTGACCATAATGACTATAATCTTGACCATAACGACTTGAGACTTGACCATATTGACTATAATCTTGACCATATTGACTTGAGACTTGACCATAATGACTTGAGACTTGACCATAACAACTTGAGACTTGACCATAATGACTATGATCTTGACCATAATGACTTGAGACTTGACCATAATGACTATTAGCTTGACCATATCGACTTGAGACTTGACCATAACGACTTGAGACTTGACCATAACGACTTGAGACTTGACCATAATGACTATAATCTTGACCATAACGACTTAAGACTTGACTATAATGACTATAATATTGACCATAATGACTATAATCTTGACCATAACGACTTAAGACTTGACCATAATGAATATAATATTGACCATAACGACTTGAGACGACTATAATGACTATAATATTGACCATAATGACTATAATCTCGACCATAACGACTTGAGTCTTGACCATAATGACTATAATCTTGACCATAACGACTTGAGACTTGGCCATAATGACTATAATCTTGACCATAACGACTTGAGACTTGACCATAATGACTATAATCTTGACCATAACGACTTGAGACTTGACCATAATGACTATAATCTTGACCATATCGACTTGAGACTTGACCATAACGACTATAATCTTGACCATATCGACTTGAGACTTGACCATAATGACTATAATCTTGACCATAACGACTTGAGACTTGACCATAATGACTATAATCTTGACCATAACGACTTGAGACTTGACCATAATGACTATAATCTTGACTATATCGACTTGAGACTTGACCATAACGACTTGAGACTTGACCATAACGACTTGAGACTTGACCATAATGACTATAATCTTGACCATAACGACTTAAGACTTCACCATGACGACTTGAGACTTGACCATAACGACTTGAGACTTGACCATGACGACTTGAGACTTGACCATAATGACTATAATCTTGACCATAATGACTATAATCTTGACCATAACGACTTGAGTCTTGACCATAACAACTTGAGATTTGACCATAATGACTATAATCTTGACCATAAAGACTATAATCTTGACCATAACGACTTGAGTCTTGACCATAATGACTATAATCTTGACCATAATGACTATAATCTTGACCATAACGACTTGAGACTTGACCATAATGACTATAATCTTGACCATAACGACTTGAGACTTGACCATAATGACTTGAGACCTGACCATAATGACTATAATCTTGACCATAACGACTTGAGACTTCACCATGACGACTTGAGACTTGACCATAACGACTTGAGACTTGACCATAACGACTTGAGACTTGACCATAATGACTATAATCTTGACCATAACGACTTAAGACTTGACCATAACGACTTGAGACTTGATCATAATGACTATAATCTTGACCATAGCGACTATAATCTTGATCATAACGACTGGAGACTTAAACATAACGACTATAATCTTGACTATAACGACTTTATTATTGACCATAACGACTTGAGACTTGACCTTATTGACTATAATCCTGACCATAACGACTTAAGACTTGACCATAATGACTATAATCTTGACCATGATGACTATAATCTTGACCATAACGACTTGTCTTGACCATAATGACTATAATATTGACCATAATGACTATAATCTTGACCATAACGACTTGTCTTGACCATAATGACTATAATATTGACCATAACGACATCAGACTTGACCATAACGACATCAGACTTGACCATAATGACTATAATCCTGACCATAACGACTTGAGACTTGACCATAACGACTTGAGACTTGACCATAACGACTTGAGACTTCACCATAACGACTTGAGACTTCACCATAACGACTAAAGTCTTGACCATAACGACTAGAGACGACCATAATGACTATAATATTGACTATAACGACTTGAGACTTGACCATAATGACTATAATTTTGACTGTAACGACTTTATTCTTGACCATAACGACTTGATTCTTGACCATAATGACTATAATATTGACCATAATGACTATAATCTCGAACTTAACGACTTGAGACTTGACCATAATGACTATAATCTTGACCATAACGTCTTGAGACTTGACCATAATGACTATAATCTTGACCATAACGACTTGAGACTTGACCATAATGACTATAATCTTGACCATAATGACTATAATCTCGACCATAACAACTTGAGTCTTGACCATAATGACTATAATCTTGACCATAATGATTTGAGACTTGACCATAATGACTATAATCTTGACCATAATGACTTGAGACTTGACCATAATGACTATAATCTTGACCATATCGACTTGAGACTTGACCATAACGACTTGAGACTTGACCATAACGACTTGAGACTTGACCATAATGACTATAATCTTGACCATAACGACTTAAGACTTGACCATAACGACTTGAGACTTGATCATAATGACTATAATCTTGACCATAGCGACTATAATCTTGATCATAACGACTGGAGACTTAAACATAACGACTATAATCTTGACTATAACGACTTTATTATTGACCATAACGACTTGAGACTTGACCTTATTGACTATAATCCTGACCATAACGACTTAAGACTTGACCATAATGACTATAATCTTGACCATGATGACTATAATCTTGACCATAACGACTTGTCTTGACCATAATGACTATAATATTGACCATAATGACTATAATCTTGACCATAACGACTTGTCTTGACCATAATGACTATAATATTGACCATAATGACTATAATCTTGACCATAACGACATCAGACTTGACCATAATGACTATAATCCTGACCATAACGACCTGAGACTTGACCATAACGACTTGAGACTTGACCATAACGACTTGAGACTTCACCATAACGACTTGAGACTTCACCATAACGACTAAAGTCTTGACCATAACGACTATAATCTTGATCATAACGACTAGAGACGACCTTAATGACTATAATATTGACTATAACGACTTGAGACTTGACCATAATGACTATAATTTTGACTGTAACGACTTTATTCTTGACCATAACGACTTGATTCTTGACCATAATGACTATAATATTGACCATAATGACTATAATCTCGAACTTAACGACTTGAGACTTGACCATAATGACTATAATCTTGACCATAACGTCTTGAGACTTGACCATAATGACTATAATCTTGACCATAACGACTTGAGACTTGACCATAATGACTATAATCTTGACCATAATGACTATAATCTCGACCATAACAACTTGAGTCTTGACCATAATGACTATAATCTTGACCATAATGATTTGAGACTTGACCATAATGACTATAATCTTGACCATAATGACTTGAGACTTGACCATAATGACTATAATCTTGACCATATCGACTTGAGACTTGACCATAACGACTTGAGACTTGACCATAATGACTTGAGACTTGACCATAATGACTATAATCTTGACCATAATGACTTGAGACTTGACCATAACGACTTGTCTTGACCATAATGACTATAATCTTGACCATAATGACTTAAGACTTGACTGTATTGACTATAATCTTGACCATAACGACTTAAGACTTGACCATAATGACTATAATCTTGACCATAACGACTTGAGACTTGACCATAATGACTATAATCTTCACCATAATGACTGTAATCTTGACCATAATGACTATAATATTGACCATAACGACTTGAGTCTTGACCATAATTACTATAATCTTGTACATAACGACTTGTCTTGACCATAATGACTATAACCTTGACCATAATGACAATAATCTTGACCATAATGACTATAATCTTGACCATAACGACTTAAGCCTTAACCGTAATGACTATAATCTTGACCATATCTACTATAATCTTGACCATAACGACTATAATCTTGATCATAACGACTGGAGACTTAAACATAACGACTATTATCTTGACTATAACGACTTTATTATTGACCATAACGACTTGAGACTTGACCTTATTGACTATAATCCTGACCATAACGACTTAAGACTTGACCATAATGACTATAATCTTGACCATGGTGACTATAATCTTGACCATAACGACTTGAGACTTGACCATAATGACTATAATCTTGACCATAACGACTTGAGACTTGACCATAATGACTATAATCCTGACCATATCGACTTGAGACTTGACCATAACGACTTGAGACTTGACCATAACGACTTGAGACTTGACCATAAAGACTATAATCTTGACCATAATGACTTGAGACTTGACCATAATGACTATAATCTTGACCATATCGACTTGAGACTTGACCATAACGACTTGAGACTTGACCATAACGACTTGAGACTTGACCATAATGACTATAATCTTGACCATAACGACTTAAGACTTGACCGTAATGACTATAATCTTGACCATAATGACTATAATATTGACCATCACGACTTGAGTCTTGACCATGATTACTATAATCTTGACCATAATGACTATAATCTTGACAATAATCACAATAATCTTGTACATAACGACTTGAGTCTTGACCATAATGACTATAATCTTGACCATATCTGCTATAATCTTGACCATAACGACTATAATCTTGATCATAACGACTAGAGACTTAAACATAACGACTATAATCTTGACTAGAACGACTTTATTATTGACCATAACGACTTGAGACTTGACCTTATTGACTATAATCCTGACCGTAACGACTTAAGACTTTACCATAATGACTATAATCTTGACCATAATGACTATAATCTTGACCATATCTACTATAATCTTGACCATAACGACTTGAGTCTTGCTTTTGTGATTTGAAAAAAGACGACTTTGTCACAACTCTGGTAGCCATTGCGCACACATGGGCAAGTTCTCTTGCTCGGACGTCTCTCACGGTCGTGCTGTCACCGCGCACCCGGCTCGTTAAATTGTCCCACAATTCGCGCTCCAGCTCCGTGCAGGTCAAGTGTGGGTCAGGAGGAAATAATGCGATGAGACGGTAATTGCCTCAACAGATAATCTAGCGCCCAATAAAGCGCGTTCATTCTAATGAAAAAGCCGTAATGACAAGACCATTGTACTTCTCTGGTGGAGACTAATCGGCTAATGAGGCGACGGCGCCTTCGTGCGGTTCTGCTGGGGGACGCGAGCCGCCTAATGATGACCCGAGGGTCCTGCCAATGCCATCCAATCAAAAGTATTTACTCTTGAAACAGCACCGGTGGGGCCCGAGGTCGTGCTCGTTTGCATAAGCGAGGCACCCAAACGCCTATGGGCCATCTTCCACGCCCAAATCGTTAGTCACCGTGTTCGAGAAGGCAAACGTGGTACATGGGGGCAGGGGGAATGATTTGCGGCCGCGAATGAGTGGTTGGGATGTGGGGTGGGGGTGATTTGCACAGATGAATGAGTGGTTGGATTTGTTGGGGGATTGGGGGTGATATGCAACCACAAATCAGTTGATTTGGTGGGGGTGAGTGAGGTGTTAGGGGGTAATTTGCAGGTACAAATGGATTTTCCTTCTTTTATAATTCTTATTTCGTTCTCCTTTATATTCACCTCCTTTCCTTCCTTCTTGCTTTCCAACTAGATCTCTTTCTTTCTCCATTTCTTTCTTTTTTATCTTTCTTGCCTGCCTCCTTTCAATCCTTCGATCACTCTCACCTGCTTTTTTTTCTTTCTATTTCTCTTGCTCTTTTTCATTCTTCTTTCTTTCTGTATTTATTTATTTTTTCTTTCTTTTATATTTTTCTCTTTCTTTCTTGTTTTTCCTTTTTTATTATTTCTGTCTTTCTCTTTTGCTTGTTTTCTTTTTCATGTTTCTTTTTTAAATTATTTTCCTTTTTCTACTCTCTTTTTTGAAAATATATCCTAGCTTTCTTGCTTATTTCCTTTACTTTTTCTGTCTTGGTTTATTTTTTCTTTAATATAACTTTAGTTATTATTTCTTGCTTTCTTTTTGTCATTTTTGTTTATTAGCGCTGAGGAAGCGCCTCTAGCGAATGACTTCCAGCCAGTGTAACGCGAATTCCTGTCACAGGAATTCTGAGATCATATAAGTGTGACGTGGCAGTTCCTGATTGGTTCGTGTTGGGGAACCCCTTCTCGCTGCCGACGTGACGTAAATTCGCGCACGCGCACTGGTGAAGCGCGAGATTCGGCCCAAGGTTCTTATTATTATTATTATTTTTGTATACAAGATCGAGGCTCGAACCATGATCGAGGCTCGAAATTCCATGCCCGAACCTCAGCGCAATCCAAGAGGATTCACTTGTTCGCTGAATTATTCATTCTTTTTCCTTCTTTATTTTCCTATCACCTTGCCCAGTTTCTTTCTTGGCCTCTGCCACCAAAGGTTTATGGAGGTAATATTTTCACCACTGTCTGTCTGTCTGTTTGTCTGTCTTTGAACAGGATATCTCAAAAAGTTGTCATTTGATTTGGACAAAATTTGGTGGAAAGGTTGGTTACGTGACGAATACGAAATTGTTCGATTTTAGTGAAAATCCCAATCCGGATCTGGAACTTAGATTATTTTAAGTGATTCTTCACCATTGAGAGATATGGGTCTAAAACGATATATAGCAGGATATCTCAAAAGTTAAGGATGGGTTATGCCAAAACTAGGTGGGTGATCAGTTGGTTCGGTGACGAGTATAAGCCAATTAGTATCGCAATAATACTCACGAACAGGTACTTACAATAATCCAACTTAATAACTATATTTACCTAGTTATTTGAAAAATATAGAGATAGTCGGTGTATATTGGGTCATTTTGAGTAACCCTATCGTATACCCTTTTTAATACACTTCGTAGTGCGGTATGCCCTTTGACCTTTTTGGCCCTAGGTTTGAATGTTTTGCTTTAGAATCATCCTTTTTATCTAGCTGAAACGGGTTGGCCTCAAAAACCTGTAAAAATCTGACTTTTTCTCTGTGTAATCACCGTATTTATGCTTTATGTTGTTTTGTGTCGGTGAATGTTATGTTTGTAAATAATGGATAATTCTTCGATCTTTGCTTTTTATTTATTTGAGCAAAGAAAAGAATCCTGAAACAGATGCCCAAGACCGGTGGCTTTTGTATGGTTTAGTATTTGCCTGTAATCATTGTATTTTTCCCCTTATGTCCATGTGTTAGACTGAATATTAGCATGATCACCAATATATTATAAATACATCACGGCCCTCATTATTTAATGCTGTTTTATAAAATTTCTCACTTTCATCATTGCAATTTTTAAAATACAGATATAAATAAATAAATTGTTTTTCCCCTGTATTACATTCCTGATTCCACCCTATGTTAACTGTCTTTCAGTGCTGCGACATAATCTTCTTCCTCTTCCTCTGTACTTCACCTTCTAGAGGACAATCACTTTGTTACATTTTTGTTGCATTTGTGGTTTTAAACTAAAATTGCCTCATCATGTTCGTGTTTTAAACTCCCTCCCTCCCCAGCCCTATCTTAGATTCCGAAGCTCCTTGGCATCGTTTCCGAAGGTCTGTATGCAGGTTGAGCGTGGGCCACGCGGTTCAGGAGCAGGTCGTGCTAGATAACCGCATGACCTGACCGAGAGTGTTTCACAAACATACTGTCAAGCTTCCAGCTGGCCGTATGAACAGCAATCCATAGGTTATTTGCACGAGACAGCGACACTGTCCGGGCCACAAGTAGGCACAGGGGTGATCGGTTTGTTTCTAGGGGAGTAGGGGTAGAAGATACTCAGAGCTTGAACAGGAGATGCGACCGCTTAGGTGAAACAATCCTGAAACAATCTAGGACGTGAATGTTCAAAGATAGTAGGACTTTTATCAATTTGATGTGAAGCCATCAAAAATGGAACCGAGACATACAACATAGAACATAGAACATGGAACATGGAACTCTCCTGCATCATTTCTCTTGAAGGATAATAGGCTGAGTCAACCCGCCTGGTGTTATTCCACACTCAAATAGGGGCGCAAACCCTCAAGACCCTATTATATTAAGGCTGCCATATTAACCATATTAACACCAGGCCTACTTTTGCAATAATCTTATATTCACAAATGAAAAATGAACCTCATTTTGTTTTCCGCCAGTTTGAGTTTTACATTTTGGATGCCGTTTGTCCATGAACTTACTGATCTACGCTCACACCTGCTCAGCTCACCTGCACCTATATGTATCGACAAAACCTATTCACTAAAACTATTACAATAAACAATTTAACACATGAGATTCACACTTTAATTTTAATTTTCCAATTGAAAGTTCTCGTGGAATGCAGCAACATAAACCTACTGACCTCAGTTAGCATGAGGGTTAGGTTTTGGATTAGGTTTAAACTTTTGGCTTAAATTGTGGTTAGAGTTATAGATAAAGGTTGACTTTAGGGTTACGTTAGGATTTGAGTTTGTGTTACGGTTAAGGGTAGGGGTAAAATCAGGCTTTGGGGTTAGAGCTGGATTTGGGTTTGAGTTTGCGGTTTGGATTAGGTGTAATGTTAGGTTACATAAAGGTTAGGGTTAGATTAGGGTTGCGATTCAGATTACGGTTATGGATTGGGTTAGATTAGGGTTAGAGTTTGTGTTACGGTTGAGGTTATGGTTAAAAATCAAGTTATGGGGATCGAGCTAGATTTGGGTTTGAGTATGGATTAGGTTTAATGTTAAGTTACATAAAGGTTAGGGTTAGATTAGGGTTGGGATTCAGGTTAGGGCTATGGTTTGGGTTAGGTTTTTTTTTTTTTTTTTTTTTGTATACAAGATCGAGGCTCGTGAGAGAGCGAACATTAATCACACAGAAAGACAAACAGACACATAAAACAAATAACATCGGGAGCGGTAGACAAGATGGGGAGAGAGGGGGAAGGACACAAACACAACATTTGAGAGCAGGGACCGAGAGACATGGAGACATCGAGAGATCTGTGGGAGGGAGAGGGCTTTGGGGGGGAGGCATGTGAAGGGGGGGAGGCATGTGAAGGGGGGAGGCATGTGAAGGGGGGGGGGGGGTGGGAGAGGTATAAACATATGGACACTGCCAGGATTTCCAGGAAATAAGTTGGAATTTCAAACAAGGTGGATCTGGGGTGAATTAGTGGGGGTAGAAAAGATCAAGGTTATGGATGGGGGAAGATAAGAGATGGTGGTGAACAGCAGTTTTAAAGACCTGGAGGGAGGAGAGGGATTGAAGGGAGTGTGAGAGTTTGTTCCACAGGCGGAAGAAAAGAGGAATGAAAGAGTGAAGGTGAGCAGAGAGCCGAGATTTCGGCAGTTTAACCATCAGAGGGTTGCTGGCAGATCTTGTGCGACCTGTAGGAATATTTGGGGGACAGAGCACGGAGAGAGCTGGGGGAGCAAGGCCGGAGAGGAGTCGGTAGAAGACAGAAAGACCACCTACCTGCCTGCGGTGAGTGAGTGAAAGGCCCTCAGAGATAGCTTCATCGCGGGAGATTCCAATGATTTTGAAAGCTTTGGATTCAACAGCGTGAAGCCGAGCCAGGTGTGAGGCAGGTTAGGGTTAGAGTTTGTGTTATGGTTAAGGTTAGAGTTAAGGTTAAGGTTAGAGTTAAGGTGTTATGGTTAAGGATAAGGTTAGAGTTTAAAAAGCAGGTTTCGGGGATATAGGTAGATTTGGGTTTAGATTTTTTTTTTTTTTTTTTTTGTATACAAGATCGAGGCTCGTGAAAGAGCGAACATTAATCACACAGAAAGACAAACAGACACACAAAACAAATAACATCGGGAGCGGTAGACAAGATGGGGAGAGAGGGGGAAGGACACAAACACAACATTTGAGAGCAGGGACCGAGAGACATGGAGACATCGAGAGAACTGTGGGAGGGAGAGGGCTTTGGGGGGGAGGCATGGGAAGGGGGTGGGGGGGGGTGGGAGAGGTATAAAACATATGGACACTGCCAAGACTTCCAGGAAAGAAGTTGGAATTTCAAACAAGGTGGATCTGGGGTGAATTAGTGGGGGTAGAAAAGATCAAGGTTTTGGATGGGGGAAGATAAGAGATGGTGGTGAACAGCTGTTTTGAAGACCTGGAGGGAGGAGTGTGATTGAAGTGAGTGTGGGAGTTTGTTCCAGAGGCGGGAGAAAAGAGGAATGAAAGAGTGAAGGTGAGCAGAGAGCCGAGATTTCGGCAGTTTAACCATCAGAGGGTGGCTGGCAGATCTTGTGCGACCTGTAGGAATATTTGGGGGACAGAGCACAGAGAGAGCTGGGGGAGCAAGGCCGGAGAGGAGTCGGTAGAAGACAGAAAGACCACCTACCTGCCTGCGGTGAGTGAGTGAAAGGCCCTCAGAGATAGCTTCATCGCGGGAGATTCCAATGATTCTGAAAGCTTTGGATTCAACAGCGTGAAGCCGAGCCAGGTGTGAGGCAGGAGCACCAGACCATAGGGGAGAACAGTATTCCATTGAGCTGTGGATGAAAGCCTTGTATGTGGTGAGGAGCTCAGGTGTGCCTAGGAAGGACTTCGCACGACGGAGGATGCCCAGTCGGCGACTGGCTTTGGAGGCCAGCTTGGAAATGTGGTTTTCCCAAGAAAGATCATGGCAGATGGTGAGACCCAAAAGCTTGAGCGACAGAACTTCTTGGAGAGGATTGTTGAGAAAGTAGATGGGAGGGTTGTCCAGTCGATCTTTTCGGAGAGACATAGTAAGAGAGTGAGATTTGTCAGGATTGAAAGACATGTTCCACATGTTTGACCAATCTATGATTTGGTCCAGGTCTTCAGAGAGTGAGGAGGCTGCATATTGCCGATCTGAGGGAAGAGGAATGGAGCGGCAAGAGAGTGGAGTCATCAGCAAAGAGATACAGAGGATTTTCCAGAGAGTCGGAGAGATCATTGATAAAGACCAGAAAAAGCACAGGGCCCAGCACACTGCCTTGGGGAACTCCAGCCTGAACGGGAAGGGGAGATGAGAGAAATCCATTCAGGGCCCCACGTTGACTACGACCAGAGAGGAAGTCCGCAAGCCATGCATGGAGATTTCCATGGATACCATAGGAGGAGAGTTTGGTGAGCAGAGCTGGGTGCCAGACCGTATCGAAGGCACGTGATATGTCAAGGGAGACAGCTCTGATTTCCTGTTTGGCATTGAGGACCTCCATCCATTGTTGAGACAGCAGAAGCAGCATGTCCAGAGTAGAGTGACCTGGTCTGAAACCAAATTGATGATCAGAGATCAAGCCATTGGAGAAGAGGAAAGATTTCATATCCGAAGCAATGATGGATTCCATGACTTTGCTGATAATTGGGAGCAGGCTGATTGGTCTGTAGTTGCAAGGATCTGTTTTTGCACCTTTTTTGTGTAAAGCGGTAATGTTTGCTGATTTCCAGGATGCTGGCAGATGACCTTGAGCAAAAGATAGGGTGAAAAGAACAGAGAGAGGGTGAGATAGAGCGGCAGAGCAGGATTTTAGGACCCGTGGGCTGATGCCATCTGGTCCAGTTGCAGAATCAGAGTCGAGGTTTGACAAAAACTCCTCCACCTTGTCAGGAGAGAAGGTCACAGAGTCCAGGAGCAGTTTGGTTCGACTGGGAAAGGTGGGAACAGAGAGAGATGGGTTTGGGACTAAGGATTTTGAGGCAAACACAGAGTTGAGGCATTCGGCTTTGTCACGTGCGATGTCAACTGTGTGGCCATTTGAGGTAAGGGAGGGGATGGAGGGGGAACAAACACCAGAAACGGATTTGACCAGACGCCACCAGGATTTGGAGGAAGGAGACAGGTTTGAGAGTTCATTCTTGAGTGAGGAGAGATAGTGCTTCCTGGCACTCCTGAGGATAGACACACACTTGTTCTGAGCTTGGTGGAAGGAACTGAGATTTCCTTCAGTTGGATTAGCCTTCCAAGAGGCAAAGGCAAGTTGTTTCAGGGCAACTGCCTCACCACAAGATTCAGTGTACCATGGACGGGAGGAAGGGTAAGACAACTGAAGGCGAGATGGGATAAATCTGTGCATGAGAGAGATCAGTTTGCTTTGGAAGAATTCCCAGGAAGAATTGATGTCAGAGGCAGTGGAGATGGGAGACCAATCCAGACGATTGATGGCTGCTTGAAGACCGTCCCAGTCGGCCTGAGTGAAATGCCAGACTCGTCAACGCTGAGGAGGCTCTCTGAGAATGGCCAGAGAGATGTCCACTTTGACAAGCACATGATCAGAAGAACCGATTGGAGCAGAAGAAGAGCAGCAGACATTAGCAGGGAAGTTAGTCATAACCAAGTCTAGAAGAGAAGATACTCCATTGGCTGAGATCCGGGTCGGGAAATTGACAGATTGTGTCAATCCCAGTGAGTCACAGAAGTCCTTTGCTGAGGTGCCATGACTGGTGAGAGAGGAACCCACACCCAACCAGGTGGCATGATGACAATTGAAGTCACCACATATGAGGAAGAGAGAGTTGGGATGAGTGGATAGAAGTTGGTCCATGTTGTCAGACAGTGAAATGTAGATGGAGTCATCACTGTTTGGGGGACGGTACAGAACACATATGAACAAAAGGTGGGAGCGGAGAGGAAGCCGTAGCCAGAGGTACTCCTGGGGGTGAGGAGGAGAGAGGGCAGTGCAAGGAGAGTGAGGAAGAGAGTTTTTTATAAAGATAGCCACCCCACCACCAGGCCGAGGCTCAGGTCTATCATACCGGAGGAGGGAGTAACCAGGAAGAGATATTAAGGAATCAGAGACATCTTGAAGGAGGAAAGTCTCTGTTAAGCAGATCAAGTCTGGATTGTCAGAAGCAACCTGTATGGAGAGATCAGTCAGGTTTGAGCGAAGGCCCCGGATGTTTGAGGTCCATACCGTTAATGAAGAGAGAGGGGGAGCATCGGGTACAGGACAGGGGAGGGGAGGAGTAGGGTAAGATGAAGGATGAGAGGGGGAGGTAGGGAGAGCAGTTGTTAGTGTGTCAGCGATTGCAGAAGAGTTCCAAGAAAGGGAAGGATGAGGAGGATGAAAGGTTTGAAGGTGAAGGGATGAGGCACAGAGAGGGGTTGTTTGAGGGGGGGGCAGAGGAAAGAAGAAGGTTGGTGGGGGTGGAGGTATGAGATAGAAGGGAGACGAAGTGGGGAGGAGGCAGCTTTGAGGAGCAGGGGGGAGGAGGGAGAATTGGAGAGGAATGGTATGGGGGGAGATTTGAATGGGAGGGGTTGGGGGGGAGTTTTGAAGGGGAGGAGTGAGGGGGGAGTTTAGGAGGGGAAGGGCAAGGGGGGAGTTCAGGAGTGGAAGGGCAAGGGGGGAGTTCAGGAGTGGAGGGGTAGGGGGGGAGTTTAAGAGTGGCGGGGCAAGGGGGGAGTTTAGGAGTGTAGGTGCAAGGGGAGGGATTTGGATGGGAGGGGCAAGAGGGGAGTTTAGAAAGTGGATGATTAATGAAAGACGAACATTGAAAACAAATTGGGTTTGTTGTGATTTTCAAGTTAGCAATCCGGTTCAGAATGATGGAGGAGGGATGGAATGAATGTGAATTTAGACCATGTAGTGAGGGAGACGTATAAGATATTGAATTTCTTTTTTTTGAGGTGGAATGAGTTGGAGAGGAAATTGAGAAAAGCCTTTTAAATAGGAAGAAAAACAGCGTGTTGTAAAATACCACTGAGTAAAACACTGAAGGGGAAAGGTTATACATATTTAAATAATATTTAAACAGAACCGTGAACAATCTTATGTGCACAAAAATACCAACGGGGGGAGAGCCGAGAGGGACCACCACGAGTCACGTGAAGGGCAAACGGTGGATGGCAAGGAGTTAATGGGGGCGGGGCGAACAGCACACCTGGACAGAAAATACAGGATGAGTCAACAGTACACGTGGAGAAAGGAAAATAAATGTTTTTGGTTTTTTTTTTGTTTGTTTGGTTTTTGGGGGTGGGGGGGGGGGGGGAGGTGGGGATTTAGAACGTTAGACAGAGTATTATGTTCGGGGTAGAAGGGAAAAAAACTAAGAGCCAAGCAAAACACGATTAAGATAACAAACACCGACGGGGGTACAACTACAAGGCCACACACGAGGAGCAGAACACGATTAAATAATTACAAGTTACAGGAAATTCAAACCAAAAGTAACTATAAAAAATCAAAACAATAACGCATGGACGATAAAATAACGAGTTGAAATTTGACAATCTATCTGGGGAAATGGGGGAGAAACACGTGGTCGAAGAACGAACGACCGAACGAATAAGAATGAATAAACGAATGAGAACAGAGAAGGAAATGTTTTTTTTTTGGATTTTTTTGAGTTGTGATTTACACAAGGAAGAGGGCTATGGGGTGAAAAGATTGGGAAAACAGAGAACGAAAGTTATTGGATTACAAAAACACGGACCGCTGAGAGAAAAACAAAGCCTCCAGGTTGTACAGTGTTCACTGTACAACTACAAGGCCTCAAAACACGACCCGAATTAACACGATTTTCAATACAGGTATGAAAGATTTGCACCGAAAATCTTCGTCGGGAGACAATATATACACCATAAAATAAATAGTTATAACGAAAATACAAATGGGAACAATTACTTAACTTCGATTTCGATGGATAGCATGGAGAGCTGAGAATAAACGAACCCTCGCCAGCAAGACCGGAAACGGAAGTTTGTTTTAACGTTTAAGTAATTTGGATTCGTTTTAACGTTAAGTTACATAAGGTTGCGTTTAGATTAGGGTTGGGATTCAGGTTCGGATTATGGTTTGGGTTAGGTCAGGTTAGGTTAGGGTTTGAGTTTGTGTTACGGTTAAGGATAGAGATAAAAAGCAGGTTTAGGGGACAGAGCTAGATTTGGGTTTGCGTTTAGATTTGGATTAGGTTTAATGTTAATTTACATAAGGTTGGGGTTAGATTAGGGTTGGGATTCAGGTTCTGGTTATGGTTTGGGTTAGCTTACGGTTTGAGTTTGTGTTACAGTTAAGATTAGAGTTAAAAAGCAGGTTTAGGGGATAGAGCTAGATTTGGGTTTGAGTTTAGATTTGGATTAGGTTTAATGTGAAGTTACAGAAGGTTGGTGTTCGATTAGTGTTGGGATTCAGGTTCAGGTTATGATTTGGGTTAGCTTAGGGTTTGAAGATGGGGTGGGGTTTGATTGCTCAGTTTGACAGTAAGACGGATATGTGTGATGGGATGCAAGCAGCAGCTGCGGAAAGAGCGTGTGCTCGAGCAACGACCGAGCGAGCGGATGGATCGAATGGCAAGGCTTGGACACACGAGAGCATGGCTGGTCATTCGCCCGTGGAGTCGCCCAAGGGTCAGTGCTACTTTATGGCGCCACTTGGAGTTGCGCTAAAGGAAGAACGCCGTAAACTAGTAAAGGAAATGTCTCTGCTCAAGCATTCACAGGGCGGCTGCTGGACACGCCCCCGTCTGTTGGCTCTGCAGGTGCCACAAAGCAATAAATCCAAGGCTCGTTTGGACATCCCATGAAAGATCAAAAGTTTGTGAAGGAAAACAAATCTTTGTGGAACTTTCGCTTGTCCCTCCATGCTCTAATTGCGTCGGGTCCAAAATTTCTATCTTGAATCTGAAAGAAGATTGGTGAAACCCAGCACTGTATTTCATGGATGATATTGCATTATCATGTTTGCAATGAAATAGTGAAAGTGTGCTGTTGTGGTTGCGTTTACTCAAAGGCTGCATTGCAGCAATACATAATACAAGGTGCAATGGATTTTTTCTAAAATAAATAAATAAGCAATAAATATGTCGTACATAGCACGATACTTGCGAAATCCCTAAAATAAGTTGTTGACCTTTGGCCGATGTTGACCTCAAAAATAATTGGTGGTTGAATTCAGTGATCTGATATGCAAAATCTCTTCAAATTTAAAGTCAATCAAATGACAAGTGAAGATTTTAGAAATCTGGCCTACGTTGACCTTTCACCTTTAGACTTCAAAAATAATTGGTGGTTGGATTAAGTGATCTGATATGCAAATCCTGTTCAAATTTCAAGTCAATCAGATGAAAATTGATGATTTTACAAGCTTAACTTTAGTTGTTGACCTTTGGCCTATGTTGATCTCAAAAATAATTGGTTGTTGGATTAAGTGATCTGATATGCAAATCCTCTTCAAATTTTAAGTCAATAGGAAGAAAATTGAGGATTTTAGAAATTCAACAATAAGTTGTTGACCTTTAGCCTAAGTTGACCTTTTGGCCGATGCTGACCTCAAAATTGATTGGTGGTTGAATTCAGTGACCTGATGTACAAATCCCCTTCACATCTAAAATCAATCGGATGAAAAATGCGGATTTCAGAAATTCCACTTTAAGTTGTTGGCCTTTGGCCTAAGTTGACCTTTTGTCCGACGTTGACATAAAAAATAACACTGGTCAACAGCCAAATTGGTTCTGACTTATTTTCAACTGTTTCTAACTAATTTGGTGCCCACGAATCCGAATCTGACCTTAAAATTTCGCTATCATGTAACCTTGACGTAGTACATCATAAGTGTGGATAAAATCTTTAGAGCATGCGGATTTCTTGATTAAGTCTCAATAAGTCTATTTATTGTCACAAAAAATAATATGAATTTAAAGTTTTTATTTACATCACATAAAAAAATGTAAATCTCCAAAAATAATATTAACTTTAGAAAATATCACAAAAAATAATATGAACTTTAAGTTTTTATTTACATTACATAAAAAATGTAAATCTCCAAAAATAATATTAACTTTAGAAAATATCACAAAAAATAATATGAACTTTAAGTTTTTATTTACATCACATAAAAAAATGTAAATCTCCAAAAATAATATTAACTTTATAAAATATCACAAAAAATAATATGAACTTTAAGTTTTTATTTACATCACATAAAAAATGTAAATCTCCAAAAATAATATTAACTTTAGAAAATATCACAAAAAATAATATGAACTTTAAGTTTTTATTTACATCACATAAAAAATGTAAATGTCCAAAAATAATATTAACTTTAGAAAATATCACAAAAAATAATATGAACTTTAAGTTTTTATTTACATCACATAAAAAATGTAAATCTCCAAAAATAATATTAACTTTAGAAAATATCACAAAAAATAATATGAACTTTAAGTTTTTATTTACATCACATAAAAAATGTAAATCTCCAAAAATAATATTAACTTTAGAAAATATCACAAAAAATAATATGAACTTTAAGTTTTTATTTACATTACATAAAAAAATGTAAATCTCCAAAAATAATATTAACTTTATAAAATATCACAAAAAATAATATGAACTTTAAGTTTTTATTTACATCACATAAAAAATGTAAATCTCCAAAAATAATATCAACTTTATAAAATATCACAAAAAATAATATGAACTTTAAGTTTTTATTTACATCACATTAAAAGCGCTTCTGAACTTTACTTTTGCGTTTGTAGGAGCAATCACTTTCACGCTGTAAAGTCCAACAGTAGTCGCCCATCATGTTTGGATTGAATCGGCCTTGATATCGAGTCTCCATGATGGCAATTTCCTGGTGAAACCTTTCTCCATGTTCATCACTGACATCGCCAAGATTTTGTGTAAAAAAAGTCCAGATGAGAATGGAAGAAATGTATCTTGAGTGACGTTCGAGCACCGAGCGCTGGTAACTCTTCAACATCTTGTCCACAAGCTCTTCATAATTTGGTGCTCGAAAATTTCCAAGGTGATTGTTAGCAAGAGCCACAAAGCTATCCCAAGCAACGCTTTCCAGCTCAGATAGTCTCGTTACAAAGTCCTGATTAGTGAGTACAAGACGAATTTGAGGACCATTGAAAACACCCGCCTTTACTTTGACCTCAGGTACAATGCCTTGGAACTTAATTAGCAAGTAGTGGAAGCCAGCACCATCTTGATCCATGGCCTTCACAAAGTTCTTCATCAAACCAAGTTTCAAATGAAGTGGTGGTAAGAATACCTTCTCAGGGTCAACAAGAGGTTTGTGAATTTCAAATAAAGTGGTATTCCTATGGTATACTGGTTCTCAAAAACTGGATGTGCTATTGAAAAGTGGATATTATAATCGAAAACTACAGGTTCATGTTGGTTAGAATCACCTCAAAATATACTAGAACCATAAAACATTAAAAATTTTGTTGACCAGTGAAAATTGATGGTTGAATTCAGTCACCTGATATGTAAATCCTCTTCAAATTTCAAGTCAATTGGATGAAAATTGAAGATTAAAAAATTTTTGAAAAAATTGTTGACCTTTGGCCTATGTTGACCTCAAAATCAATAATCTTCTTCCTTATGACCAACTCTATCGTTTGGTGAAGTTTCGTAAGGATTGGTTTAAAATTGTGACCTGTAGGCGATTGACATACAGAGAAACAGACCACAGGCAGAATAACGGACAAAAAGCAACCAATAAATTTGAAAAATCTTCGATTTTCGCAAATAATTAAAATAGTACAATCAAATTGAAAAATTATGTTTGAAGCTTGACTCGAAGACTTCAATCCAAATTTCGACGTTTTGAGTGAAACAATAAACCGTTAATGACAAATTATCGTTAACGTGTGGTGTTTCTCTAGAAAAAGAATCTGTCAAAAAAAGAAAAAAAAAATCACTTAATACAGCAGAATCTTACTGAGGTTGTACATTACTTACTTACTTACATGTTACTTATTTAGCTTAATTAGACCTCGTTTAGCTTGTACCTGTTGCTGTGTTTGAACCTGGGTCGTAACTGCTGAAATCTATCTATCCGGGTTCTTCCCGAAATCTTTGTTATTTGTTACTTTCACACTTCTTTCTACTTTTCCACATTTCTCTTTATTCATTCTAATTCTTGCTTTTTCTTTATTTTTGAGAAGTGAATTATTTTCTGTAAGGCTCATTTGGCTGCACTTGGATGGGATTGAGGTTTGCGGAGTAGCGGCTGAAACCCGAATCCTATCCAGATTCCTCATAATGACTCCATCTTTGCTCTTTACTTGTCTGGGTTTCTCCTGATGACTCCAAATCAGTATTTGGCCTTCCTTTTGATTACAAAAAAACAACAATACAGGAGTTAAACAAGCACCCTCTGATAAGTGAGGGAATTTTTGTTGACCCTATCCATAACAATCAGGGTTTATTCACAATATTTGAGCTTTATTTGTAATGTTCGATTAGTTTTTGTTCTTTGTAAGTCCCAATTATTCCCATTTTTTTGTTGGGTCAGCCGAGGAAAGTTTTTGGCCCAATTATTTCAAGAACCAGCTGGCCCGGCCTGATGTTGAAATGAAGTTTTTTTTTGCGAATTCCCTCACAATTCTAAGGTTGTGCGTTTTTATGATGGATGATGTTTTGGAAGCATGGGTATTTCTATACGTATTGGGAATCACCATCGTTTTGGTTGCTCAGTTTTCCTGCATAACTGCATCACACAAGCAGATGGCGCTCTGCTAGATGAGTGTGCCCTGGAGAGCTCTTCAGTACATCCATGAATTCCAGACATTCCTTAAATGTCAATTCAGATTCTTCCCCGCCATTCAGTAGATAAAGGTGTTTAGAATGTTAAAGCATGCTGTTTCCTGTTAATCGCTGTACTCATATGCACACTTCTAGTTTAACATTCCCTTATGATTTGCAAATGGCCTCTTTAAGTCATCAAGTGAGGTCAAAACGATTTTCAATAATGAGGTTAATTTGCGTTACAAAGCCCATCACCGGATTGAATTTTAGGTTGTTATATGGTTTGGTCAGTTCCTGGGATAAGGGAGAATGGGGTGTAACAAAATAGATATCTTAATTATTTTTCGAATTCCAAGTTTACTCCGTGATATCTTCAGCTCTCGCACCTCAAGAGCAAACGCTGGTAGCTCCTCTTGCATGTATGTAGATTTCTGGTGAGCTAGCAATTTTCACCTACACACATCTTAGACTTGCAACTATGTCGTTAAGAAAACAAAACTTTCATGTGCACAAATTCATTCGATATTATATTCTCCCATTTTCCTTGACATCATGATACCTGTATAATCTCAGTTTGATATTACGCATTCATTAAATATTATGTTAAGCACCAACACTAAAACAAAGAGTCCTATATATACTTTTCAGCTTTCACATTTTGCTTCGAAAATGTTGTAATATAAAGTCTGTTTGGGATATTTAACACTTATTTATATTAACATAACTTTACTTTGGCCATTATGAAAATAAAACTCTGGAATTTTGAATTAGACCATATACCAGGGAAAGTATGAGTTGTTAGTATCTATATATGATGCAGCTGTAATTCAAATGTTTTTTAAATTCTCATTATACAAGTATATGACGTAAAAATAATAATAATAATAATAAATAGTTTAAAATTTTTTTTTGGTGAGAGTGCCAAAACGTAGCATTTCTTCGTCTATTATGAATACTAGTGGGGAATCCCACGTGCATGGAGGTGTATCGTTGCGATCGGTGCAGCCGTTTTTGCAGTACCCAGGACAATAAGGTTAGGCGGGAGTACAAACCTGAAAATGCTGGAGACCAAAGCAGAAATTGGAAAAACAATATAGCCTATTTTACTCCAGGGGGTCCCAGGAATACCCACCCAAAATTTCGTTGCGATCGGTTCAGCCGTTTTTGCGGTACCTGGGAACGGACGGGCGGACGGTCGGACAGGCAGACAGACGGACAGACATTTGGTGAATGATAGTAAGATTATCATCATCATGTACCATCCCTATTTGTAATTTGTTTTACGTGCCGGTGATAGCTCGGCTAGTTTTCATGAAGGACACCGTGGGGTCTTTAACATCCACCAACGAATGTCGGCAGAAGGGGAGGCCCAGTTTAACGTCCAGCACGACAGTTTATAACTGGGTCGGGATTCAGACCCATGATCACCAGCTTGGAGGCGAATGTGTGTACCTCAATTGTATCCTGCCAGTGTCAATATCTCATTCGTACAATTTTTTAAATGCCTCTCATACATGTTGACAATGCAGAAAAGAATATTGCAACTTTGTTGATGCAACTGCAAAACAGTGCAAGTTTATTGTAGTTCAATTGCAATACAATTCAATTGTTAAAAAAAAAAAAAAAAAAAAAAATTCAGTTGGAAAACTCTTCAGCAGCCTTAAAGCCATTGAGTCACAGCTTTGTTTTAGTAATTGCAAGACAATAGACCTTGAAGAAACCTTTATTTCAATGCAAATATTTATGAGAAACAGCATATAACAAAGAGTATCCGTACGTTATAGAAGTATTTAGATTTTCTTTCACAAAATAATTATGGCAAATGGCTATCTCACAATCCAGCAGCAAATAATCGGTATTTGGAAAAAATCAATATGTTTAGCTTTAAAAGTGAAAAAGGTTACGTTCAGAGGAAGTCAACAACCACAATACCATTTTGTCACCAAACAAAACTTCACAACTGATCAGAAGCCATTCGCTGTGGGATGGAAATGCTCTTTAAAAGAAGTTTGTTTCCAAAAAAGTTTGTTTCCAAAAAAAGTTTGAGAAAATTTAATTCTTTCTTCCCACAGGGCTCATGATCCAGGTCGAGAGAAACCACAAAAGGTCTGAGGATGTTTTAGTGACAACAATGGCTCATTGTGTCGAAGAGGCCAAATCAATGCGAATGGTAATAAATCCTGGTAATGGAGTACTTCTTGTCTTCTTGCAACCATCACAACAGTGACGTCATTAAAAAATAATAATAATTATATTTCTATAAGTCGCATTTAAATGTATTTAGCATATTAACCAATGTAAACCAGGTTATTTTATCAACACTTCCATAAACGTACAGTTTTCTAAGTATTTATATTTTAACACAGTTCTCAATAAGCAGCCTTAGCTGGAATGAAAGGTTAAATTAAATTAAACATGTCACAAGTGCTAATGTATATTTCGTTACATTACATTAAAAGTCTCAAGCAAAATATCAATTATAATTCTTCAGCCTCGTTTCTAGTTAATATTTCACACTATAACAAATTATATATTTTACATTGCAGTGCTTACAAGTAAATTATACAATGGATAAAGTGGTTTTGATTACCCGTGCATGTAACTGACGCCTCCTGCAACCCAACAACAATATGCAACATTGCAGCTCAAGGGAAAAAAAAAAAAAATCCGAAATGGCAAGTTCGATGAAACTTTAGTTTTTTATATTACATATAGAAAGAAATATGTTGGTGAAAAACCAGATTAATTGTGTCATGCCATCTGTATTTGCTGAGACGCATAGCTCGCCCGGTCCGCAGCAAGGTCTAGCTAGTGGGGCAGGTGGCACATTAAGTATCAGCGTCGTCTCAGATAGAGCTTCTACGGCTCAAGACTTGGACCAAAATGTCCATTCTCAGTCCTATCACAAACACTAGAACGATTCTTTTCCAACAAATCCAAAGCATGGTATGAAAAAGTAATAAAACTAACTTTTGCATGAATGTACAGTCCACTATAAATGTATTTGCATATGGAATCATTTGCTTTGTAAGAACACTGTTACAAAAGTGCATCTGCTATATCCAAAGAATATCCACGCCTTGTGACGGATCAATCTTGACAAGTAATGACAATGTTGTCTTGGAAATATGTACTCAACTGTTGAGGCCCAAAGAAACACGCAAAGTCTGGGAATCCCATAACACGTTATTCACATTTTTTTAGGCCAATACGATCATGCCCGGGCTTCTGTAGCCCTATCCTCTGGAGCAAGAGGCCGAAAGCAAACGAGTAGACCATCAACTGGATGGACAATGGGCACTGCATGCATTTGTGGAAATGACTGGCTTGCAAGTTCCCAGCTGCAGCTAGAAGCGAGCTCAATTGCAAGCACCTTGATGATGACCTTCGCCAACTCCTTTCCCAGGCAGCTTCGTACACCACCACCAAATGGAAGATAGCTGAAACGCTCCTTCGCATCTTCCCGACGGGCCGGACTGAAACGCTCTGGGTCAAAATGTTGAGGCGAGCTGAAAGCTGCTGCCATGTCCTGTGTGTCTCGAATGCTGTACATAACTCCCCAGCCTTTTGGGATTTGAAATCCCTGCAAAAGCACAGATAACAAGGAGAAAAGGACATAAAATGTTAGAGCCCTGTGGTTTTAGTAATTTTGCTCTATGGAGATAAAAGGCCGCAAGTCGGCAATCTTTGGTCAGATTACAAAACAAAATTTTCTGCATACGTACACTCTCATGTATTGTCTTTGTGCCTAGTTTGAACAAAATCGGACCATGCATTTTCAAGGGATATTGGGGACTTGTTTAAGTGATAAAATGGCTGCCAGTCGACCATCTTGGATCTGATCTCAAAATAAAATGACGGGCATATGTAAGCCATCATTCATTATCTGCCTGCCCAGTTTTATCAACATTGGTAAATGCATGTCGGAGAAAATGGTTGGGCACGTGTTCAACATCGGGGTTTTTACAACTAAAATGGCTGCCAGTCAGCCATCTTTGTTCACATTGTGAAACAAAAGTGTGTATATGTATACCAACATGTATTGCCTTTGTTTCAAGTATGAATGAAATTGGTCAATAAATCTCCAATATCTGGTTGCGGACAGACGGACGGATGAGACCCAATCCATAAGGCCTCATTCCGGACCAAGTCCAACGGGGGCTAATAAAGTTAATGATGAAACAGTGTGTAATGAGCAGCAGAAGTTTGACGTCAACCTACAGAACAAGTATATTGACATTTAAAAAAAATGCAGCACTCACGTCTAACTCAAATGTCTTCAATGCTGTCCGGTAACCACCAGAAACAGGAGGCAGCAGGCGAAGCACCTCCTTTATTACCCAGTCAAGGTAATTAAGCCCCATGATTGAAGAAAGTGATAGGCCCTGGTCATCAGGGCCAGCGGTAGATGGTGGCGAGAGACCAGCATCGACTATCTCTTCCTGGAGTTTCGTTAGTACAGCTGGGTGTTTCAAGAGTTGTAGAATGAGGGAGGTGCTGGCACTCGCAGTTGTGCTATATGCTGCGAAGATCAACTCCACCACTGCTTCCTGAAAAAGCCATGTTTGGATTCTATTATACATCCGTTTCGAGCATTTTTACAAACAGTCACAATTAAAGAATTTCATTTCCAGCCAAAGTGATGAAAATCCCACATCTTCTGCAATAGAGATATTTGTATATAGAATGAGTCCCGCAGTGCTCAGTCATGAAAAAAAACAGAAATAAAAAAAGATGAAAAACATCGACACCAATGTATTCTTTGCTATAAAATTGATTCACTCACATATCCTATTCGAATTTTTTTTTTTTTAAAAGAATATCCAATGTGTACAGATCCCAGTGGTCGGATTAGTATGCTTTTGTATACAGGGATTATCGAAACATTTGTGAATGAACAATCAATGTGAAGTTTTCTGCTCATTTTATCTCACCTTCAGCTCCAGCATTGACATGCCTTTGTCATGCTGATTGGCACTGCTGATGAGGATATCTAAAGCATCTAAATAGTCCTTGGTCTCGCCTTTATCGAGCTTCTCCTGGATAAACTTCTCCAGAAACATGTGCAGTTTATTCCTTGCATTTATTCCCTGGGAGGAAAGAAATATCCATAAGTTAACTTTTGGAGTGTAGCTTAATACACAAAACTCATCAATCACTTATTACACGAAACCCACGTGATGTGCAATTTGAGTATGATGGCTAGAACCTCCAGTCATGACTAAATATTGAGTGTCCTGAATGACCTGCATCAGAGGGTTCTTTGGCAAATTGTGTCGAGGGAAAATGCAAGTGAAAAATGTTCACTTTCCCGATATATGTATATATATGTGTATATATTGTTACGTTTTTGGGGGTATATGACGGAATCTCATAGAAAAGATAGGATCGCATAGGTATAGCATGGACCGTTGACGTGTAGGAGACATCTCAATGTATTTAAATAGGGAAACTGGAGCTTAAGATTGTTTATATGTCTTCACACGGGGGGAGGGGGAGGGGGGGGGGTGGGGTGAAGCTGTGTTACCTAGTTAGGGATTAAGGTTAGTTTTCCCACAGTATGTGATTGCCTCCAGTGTATTTTCCCTACGCTTTTACAACTAAAACAAGCCTGGCCATAAAAACCCCCGTTTAAACAACAACCACCGGAACCGCCGACAGTACCCAAACACTGCCGGTCAGCAAGTAAGCCATGCCTTAATGACGCTCACGCCAAACGAAGCCAGCAGGCCATGCCCCGAAGTTCGTCATCTGTCAAACACGACTATGGGGTGGTTCGAAAGGGCCCGGCGATTGGCCAGTGTGATGTCAGAGCGAAAACGTTCTCGGGAAAAAGGGCCGTTGAAAGAAGAATCGCTCTCTTGGGGTTTTTGTGCTGGATGAGGAGGTTCAGCCATTGTTGTGTGAACTGGTGAGGAGAGCTTTGTTTGGAGATGGTGGAACTTTGGCAGTTTTGACAGTGAGAGGAGGTCTTGGCGGCGGTTTGAGTGGATCTTGGCACTTCGGACAGAGTGGAGAGCGAAAGAGGGCTGTTTCGGCTGCTTGCTTCACGCCTGGGCGTTTTCAACGTGTGGCGCCAGCGATATTCTTGGAGCGTTTCCCGCTCAAGTGGCGACACCGGGTGCACCGACAACCAAGCTCACCAAAGTGCTCGTTGGTACGCCAAAGTTGAACGCTGGCCGAATAAAAGGAAAACATTTTATTTCTTCATCTTTCCCCTGTGTGTCATATTTGTGACTGAGGGAGACGTCTCACAGTAGGAAATATTCGATTTGCCTCAGCATTTATTTTATTCTTTGATTTACTTTCATTAAGTTATTTGTTGAATTTATTTGTTGTGTCGTGTTTGTTCATTGTGGGTATCGAAATAAACCCTTGTGCTTCTGTCCAGGTAAGTGTTTGGTTCCTTCACCTGCACGCGAAGGACCAACTGCCAATTTTGGCTACAAGCCTCAGAATTAAGGACCGTTCTGGCTATTCGTCCAAGGCTGGTATTCATTGGTATACGGACAGGACAATATGTATGTATATATATATATATATATATATATATATATATATATATATATATATATATATATATATATATATATATATATATATATATATATATATATATACATACATACACACAGTCATGTGAAAAAGTAAGTACACCCCATGTAAAGTTTTGACCTTTTCATCATATTTCAACATACAGCTATTTGATCTTCATTTCAACAATATTGATAGATAAAGGTGATATAATATAACAAATATCATGAAACATTTACATTTTGTAGTCCATTGTATAATTTAAATAAACATAAATGCAAATTTCGCATGTAGAAAAAGTAAGTACACCCATGGCTCTAATAGGTGGTATTGCCCCCTTTGGCAGAAACAACCTCAAGTAGGCGTTTTTTATAACTACCAGTCTCTGACATCGACTGGGAGAAATTTTTGCCCACTCCTCCATGCAGAATTCTTTCAGCTGTGCGATGTTTGAGGGGTTTCTTGCATGCACAGCTCGTTTCAAATCCCCCACAACATCTCAATGGGATTTAGATCCGGGCTTTGACTTCGCCATTCCAGAACCTTCCATTTCTTTCTTTTCAGCCATTCCTTGGTGGATTTACTGGTATGTTTAGGGTCATTGTCATGTTGCAAGGTCCACCTTCAGTTGAGCTTCAACTGTCCGACAGATGGCCTCACATTATCCTCAAGCACCCTCTGGTACAATGAAGAATTCATAGTGGATTCTATGATTGTGAGCTGCCCAGGCCCTGATGCAGCAAAGCTGCCCCAAACCATAATATTTCCACCACCATGCTTTACAGTTGGTATCAGGTACTTGTGGTCAAATGATGTCTTTGGTTTTCGCAAAACATGTCTTCTGGTACTGTGGCCAAAATAGCTCTACCTTTGACTCATCTGTCCAGGGCACATTGTTCCAGAAGTGCTGGTCTTTGCCTCGGTGTTCATTGGCAAACTTTAGTCTTGCCCTGATGTTCTTTCTGGACAGCAAAGGTTACCTTCTGGCACACCTCCCATTTAGATCAAATTTGTGCAGCCTCTTTCTAATGGTAGACTCGTGCACTTTGACATCAACAGTGGCAAGAGCTACCTGTAGGTCCCGTGATGACATTCTGGGGTTCTTAGAGACTTCTTTCAGCATCTTGCGGTCTGCTCTTGGGCTGAACTTGCTGGGGCAGCCTGGCCTGAACAAGTTGGCAGTTGTTTGGAATCTTCTCCACTTGTAGATGATCTTCCGGACAGTCGAATGATTGATTTCAAATTGTTTGGAGATCTTTTAAAATCCATTCCCAGACTCGTAGGCATCTATAACCTTCTTTCTGAAGGCCTCAGAGAGCTCTTTTGATCTCGGCATTTTGACACCACACACTTCAACAACAAAGAACAAACCAAACTAAATGTCTGAGGTTTAAATAAGACAGGTTCCTCCAAGATCCTCTCTAACGATGTTCTAATAATTTGCACCTGAGTAGTGATAAATGTAGGGGTGTACTTACTTTTTCCACATGCGAAAGTTGCATTTATGTTTATTTAAATTGTACAATGGACTACAAAATGTAAATGTTTCATGATATTTGTTATATTATATCACCTTTATCTATCAATATTGTTGAAATGAAGATCAAATAGCTGTATGTTGAAATATGTTGAAAAAGTCAAAACTTTACATCGGGTGTTCTTACTTTTTCACGTGATTGGATATATATTTGCACTTTTTTCAAATAATGCAAGATTGCTTCCAGAAAATTGTTGAAATAAAAATATATTTTGGTATCCACATATGTATTTCTTTGGTTTACAGTGGAAAAAAACAAAATATCTGAAAAAAAAATACTAAATCTTAGCTTATTCCACAAAGAAACCCGAAAATGGGCCGGAAAATATTATTGGCACCGATAAGAAGTTGTTAGAAATAATTATATTTCAAGCAGGTGATTCTCCTTTACTTTGGAATTGAACTCACCTGTGGTATAAAAAATCTCTCATTCAACCAGTTTGAAAAGAGAAAAGGAGTCATTCTGCTGTTTTGTGTTGCTGTGTGTACTCAAAGGAGCATGGAGCAAAGAAAGAAAAGCAGAAATTGTCTGAGTAGGTCAGACACAATATTGTAGCCAAACATGGACAATCTCAATGCTACAAATCTATTTCCCGAGACCTTGATGTTCCTGTGTCTACTCTACGCAATGTTATCAGGAAGTTTAAGGCCCATGGCACTGTAGCCAACCTCCCTGGACATGGCCGCTAGAGAAAACAAGAGAAAACTTGTTTGAAGATTGCAGCGAAGGATTGTTCGAATGTTGGAGAAAGCACCTCAATCAACTCCCAAACAGATTCAAGCTGACGTTCAGACACAAGGTACGACAGTTTCAACTTGCACCATCCGTCGCCAACTCAATGAAAGGAGAACCAGGTGGACCCCACTGCTGCTGAGCTGAGAGAGAGAGAGACATAAGAAAACCTGACTGGAGTTTTCCAAAGCACACCTGAACAAACGAAAATCATTCTGGAAGAATGTCCTGTGGACAGATGAGACCAAATTAGAGCTTTCTTGTAAAGCACATCATCTCTATGTTTACAGAAAACTAAATGAAGCCTTCAAAGAAAATAACACCTTCCCTACAGTCAAACATGGAGGAAGTTCAGTGATGTTTTGGGGTTGCTATGCTGCCTCTGGCACCGGGTGCCTTGAATATGTGCATGGCATCATGAAATCAGGAGATTACCAAGGCATTTTGGAGCACAATGTTCAACCTAGTGTCAGAAAGCTGGGTCTCCGTCGAAAGTCATGGGTCTTGCAGCAGGATAATTACCCCAAACACACTTCAAAAAGCACCCAGGAAATGTTCAAGACAAAACGCTGGACTTTTCTGAAGTGGCCAGCAATGAGTCCAGATCTAAATCTCATTGAACACCTGTGGGGAGATCTGAAAACAGCAGTTGGGAGAAGGCACCCATCAAATCGTGGAGAACTGGAGCAGTTAGCATAAGGAGAGTGGGCCAAACTGCCAGTGGAGCGGTGGAGGAAGCTCATTCATGGCTATAGGAAGCGCTTGACTGCAGGTATTTTCTCCAAAGATGGTGCTACCAAATATTAAGTCGACGGTGTCAATAATTTTGTCATTTTCATTTCTTTTTATTTTCTGATTTAAAAGGATATATTAAGTTCTGAATCAAAAACAAAGGTTCTGTAATATTAACAGTGAAATAAAGAATTGGGGAGACCAAATACTTTTGTCAATTTAAAACTTATTTTTCAGTACAATTGTGAGTTGTTTGAAAAACGTGCAAGGGTGCCAATATTTCTGGCCACAACCATGTATGTATACATATATGATGGGTAATGGTTTTTACAAAACTTTGGTGCTGTATAAGCAGTTTCTTGGCAAGGGTTATACTGGGTGGGTTGCCATTGCTCTCCCAGCTTTGTTTGTCCATGCTCTCTGTCCTCTTAAATGCTGAACATCAAGTTTTGACATACTGTGATGCATATCGTGGATGGTTGGCATATTGCCCAACCTTTCTCTAAGTTAATATAGTTTCGTTTTTTCCTCCTCCATGGTATTATTAAACACAGTACTTACAGAGAAACGGTTGATTAATTTGTTTTATCTCTTAATGATTTAGTCTTTCCATCACAACTTGCAAATGCCGCACAACTTCCATAGATAAGCAAGTTAAGAGGACTTCAAAAGAGAGGCTTAAGTTGGCATTGTGGAAAGTTCTTTTTTGTGTTCGTTAGTGATTAAGTGTTAACTTGATCATCATTAGGGTGGCTTGGACACCCTACGGAGAACGTGACAGGTAAGCAGCGACCCGCTGTTGGGAATCCTTACACAGCTGAAACATTCAATTAAGTCTTTAGTTGGCTTAAGATCGGGCTTTATCTCCCTCCAACTACCTGCACAATGATTCAAGAACCCCAACCAGCTTGGCTGACTGTGCACCAAATCAATCAACCCGTTTGTTTGCAAACTCAACAACGTTAGTGCAACAGGCACGAGATGTTATGGTTTCAACAATTAGCGAAACAGAAAGTACGAGGTGCATGCACCAGCATACCAGAAGGTCGCTCACCTTGCGCAGACCGCTAAATGGCAGGTCAAACGGTAATGAGAACAGGTTCTCCACGAACTGCTCGAACACCTGGCCCAGGTTCTCAAGCTCTGCGTCGCTCGGGCTGAATCCCAGTAAGACGCGCACGGCGATTCGGAAAGTCAGGCGTTTGCAGGCTGGGTACACGGTCGTTGGTGTCAAGGCCGTGCTCCAGCTGGATACGGCGTCCCGCACTACGCTCTGAATGCTTGGCAGGTAGCTCTCTAGTGCGCTGTGGCTCAGCACAGGAGCCATGACCTATGGACAGGCGGGTGCACCAGGCATCATGCACGGATCGACGGAAATGCACGTTTTATGAACCCGCACACAGATCGGAGGTCGCGATGGAAGCAGCGAGTAGGAAGAGGAGGAGGGAAGCAAACAAGATGCGGACAACGCGTTTAGCATTCCTATTGTCCACTGTTATAATCGATGAGCACAGATAGCCCATGAGTGTCAGGTTGGCCGGTGCGGCGTTGCCATCTGGAAAGGTGTACAGACTAAAATAAAAAGGTGTCTGTAAGCAGTGTGTCGGCTCACCTTGCGCTTGAAGCGATGTATATCGCCCACAGAGTTTGCCAACGTGCTGCCACCCAGCAATCGGCGTGTGCTTTGCGGCCACTGCGACATGACCAGCTGGTGCTCGCCCAAGAGGATGCGCCGCACATTCTCGCCTCCAGTGACGCGCACCACGGGCCGGCCCAGCAGGTGGGTTTTGAATACATTGCCGTAGCGCTCACGGCGGGACGAGTGGAAATCTGCACCCTGTTGGGCCACAAAGAGCTTGACTCAGGACTCAGAAGAAGGTCTTGCGGGTTTTTCCGCTCTCTCACTCCTTCCTCTTTACATACTCCTTCACTCCTGCTCCCGCTCGTCTCACTCGTTCAGTCTCTCTCTCTCTCTCTAACTCTCACTCTCCCACTCTAACACTGTGTTGAACTGCCGCGCTCTCTACTTCTCTGCTATTTCCTCTCCTCCTCCTCCCCTGCTCTGAGGCTCCTACGCGTAATGCGCGCTCTCTCACTCTCTCTTTCTTTCTAACACTGTGTTGAACTGCCGCGCTCTCACTCTCTACTCCTCTATTTCCTCTATTTCCTCTCTCTCTATATATACCTCTCTCTCTCTCTTTATACCTCTCTCTCTCTCCCTCTCTCTCTCTATATATCCATGCCACCATGGTCCGACTATCCCTTTGCAATCTGTCTTCTCTAATGCTCAAAGTCCTTACTGCGCTCAAACTTATCAAGGTAATTAAACTCTAAGCTCTACAATGTTAATCATTCTAAGCTTTTATGCCAGAACCGATCATTGAAACAAACTCATAGTGAATTAAACATGCAAAGTGGTATACATGTGCGTTTGTGTAAATGATAGTTTATACACACCATATCAATGTTTCTTAGAATCAGTGCACGCATAAAACAGAACGAGCATTTGTGGGACAGGTGCATATGGTGCAACACGTTGGGCCGCAACTCGCCAAGACGGAGCACAGATTGCGCGCAAAGCAACACTTCCTTCCATAAAGTTTCAGGTGGAGCGAGGTGCACACGACGTACCTGCACGAACCAATGGAGCGTTTCTCCCACCAAGGGAAGGCCCATGGAGCCCTTAGGCAGGGGAAGGTCGATGCTGTCGTCGCGCCCGGCATTCCAGCGCAACACCCAAAGCTTCTGCACCGTGGCGAACACGATGACGACGGAGGCGAGCCAAATGCTCAGGATGGTCACGGTGGAAAACACGTCCACGTCTGTCGCGAGCATTTTCCCGCTACCGGTCACTCGTAGATCGCCGACCCAGGGCACGACCGGAGGAGGCTCGAGGAGCGCTGCGAATGGGAGAAACACCGTAATGTTCATCGTGTTCAGAAACCCGAGCACCAGATATTGCGCGAATAAAGCGTCTCTCTATTGAATGAAGCACAGGTTCCAAATTGGAGTCTTCTTCGCGCTTCCTTCGCTTATATTTATAGAGATGTGGCGTTGTGGGCACCGAGCCAGACTCGGATACGATAGAGACCGGCTGCGCCCTCGTGTCGACTTTGCTGGGGCCGCGGGCTTCGCTCATCAACCTTTATAGGCAGGAGCAGCGAGGCGCGCGCTTCTTTGGGAGCACACCAACACCTTTAAGCACCCGATACCTGCATCACGAGGCTTTCAACCTCAGCCCAAAGGCTCTTTAATAGCCTCTCAACGCCTCTTTGTTATTTTTTCTCCTTTCTGATCTTCTTCACTTTTTTCTTTTTTGCTCACACCCCAATGCCATTTAGAAGTTCAACAGAACGCGACGTTAAGGAGCACGTCAAAATATCGAGATAACATCTGTGATATATAGCAAAGGTCATGGATAAGTCATTGTTATCTCATTACGTCATTACGCCATTTATGCGAAGTTTCCTCATTTTCGCTCAACAAGTGTTTCAATCGTGGAATGTGCTTTTTGTTGCCATGGAATATGATAGTACTCCATAAGTATGGATGGCACGGGAAAAAAGGCCAAACACATTCAAATGTGTACATAGTGATATGTTTGAAAAACTACTATATGCATATATATATATATAATGCAATCCTCTCACAATCCACTACATAAAATATATAAAGCATATATTTCGTATACACCCTGGTAGTTGCTTGCAATATGCAAGCATGTCCCGCTGGTGTATACATGTAAATATATATATATATATTTCTACCGGAAAGTGCAGAAAAAGAGTAAGGTGTTGAAGTTTCCTAGCATCCACTTTAAGGTTTATCTCGTCTTCGACAATCACTCTCCCGTACGGCATTGGAAGCCAAGGAAACTAGGATAAGTGGGTGAAAGGTATACAAAAGGAAGGTGTAGCCACAAATCAGGTACGCGTGGGCTGTTGAATGACAATGCCACCGCGCGGCGTTCACGCATCTTGCAGAGTCCCAGAACCCCAGAGCCTCAGAACCCCAGAGCTCCAGAACCCCAATAAAGAGACTGCACGAGCAGTTTGGGCGAAAATCGTTTTCAACGCCGATTCCACTCGACAATCGCATAGTTTCGACCTTGATTGAAAATAATCACAAACGAACCGAAACGTAATCAAAATCACAGCGATCTTTATTCCATCATATCCCCTGCTAGATTTGGCATACCTGTACGAAAAAAAAAAACACTTATAATCGGGAGAAAGTTTGCCATCTCGTGTTGACTTTGTCAAAAAGTCATTTAATTGATTTTCAATAACACAAAAAAAAAAAGCGTCATTATCATTCATCAAGATGCGGATGTGCGAAGATGCGGATGTGCAAAATCCAGTGCGAAGAGGCAGAAAATGCAATAAACGATAAAGTCTTACTTATGGAAAGCCTTTTCCACTTACTATCCACGTGCGAGTCCTGAATGCAAGTGAAGGAAGTCCTCGTGAATGAACTCTTTCCGTCCTACGATCACTTTTATAATCCACATTACCATGGAAACCTCCTCCACGCATGACGTGCGATGTCCTGCGTCCACTATATATAGGACTACCTTGCATCAGCCAACTCCCCTGCCACACTCATAGCTGCGCACCAGGCGCGTGTTGGACTCTTCGCGCGAAGCAGAATGCAATTGCAGTTGAAAGTGATGCGCGGTCCGCATGGATTTCTTAAGGTGTTGTAATTTTCAAAATTTGAAATTGAAAAAATTTCAATGAAATCTCACTCGAGTTATGGTGTAAGGAGCTGATGAATTATCTTCACCTGCGACGTGCGATCAGACATGATGAAGTTAATTTGTGCAATACACATCTTTATTCGAGGTATTGAATGTAGCTGACTTTTTCCTGTCGTAAAGAGTTGTATTTTACCTGATTCGTTCGTCGAGTAAAGCCAATTTACCTGTGTCGTCGTGTTGCAAAGAGTTAGCAAAAGACGCGGCACAAATCTCCGGGCCCATTCGCACCGAATCGCAGCTATTCCTATCAGGACTGAAAGCATCTGGAACAGAAGGTTTCTAAAAAACTGCCCCGATAAAAAATAAAATATTTATATAAATTTTCTTAACCCTTTTGACATGGTCCGAGTAATTTCAAGGCAGCAAATTTCCCTTAGAAATCCATCAAAATCCAGTGCGTTTTTACCCTTGATCATTTGGCGTTGCTGGCGTGACACGTATTGGCGGATTAGGGCAGTGTGTTTACCCTCCGACCCGCTGGACGTTCATTTCGCAGCGCTTGGGAGACCCTGCGCCACCATCGATCTTCATCAGGCCGAGGAAAGCGGCCGCTTATACCAAGCTGTGGTCAATCCAAGCGAGGACGGCGGCCACCATCAGGGTAAGGGGACACGCAGGTCCTCCTGAAATGCGCTTTAGCGGTCGGTGCTGCTTGACGGAGGCGACTTGCGTGTCGTGTCAGACGTTCTTTTTTCAGGGCGGTGGATTCAAGAAGCACATTTAATGCGAGTCTGTTTGGTAGGTGTCCAACTGGATGGCAAGAGTATCCCAAAAATGCACAAACGTGAAACAGAGTTTCCGGTGTGTTTTTATAGCAGTGACAACGATCGGCAAGTTGTCGCAACTCCATGAGAGTTTTTATGTCTTAACTTCCGTACTGTAAAGAACAACACCTGGAATTGGCAACTTGTTGGCATCCAAAACCCTATAAGTGCATCAAAGGTGGAGTCACTAAGCAAAGTTTTCAGGGCTTGGTTTGAGCTTGCTCTCCAAAATACAGCCACATGCATTACAGAAGTAAAAGAAAATCTAAATTCTAAATAGATAAACAGCAAATTTATTCAATTTGTTGTGAAAAGATTGTGCAGAAAAATAACGCGCTTTCTTTCTGCTGGTGAATCATTGACCTTTTTTGCTCTGATGAAGGGCCGAGGCTCGAAACGTTGGCTGCAACTTTTTCCCACGGTAATAAGTACAACCTTATCAACCTCTACTTGATCAATTCCAGACTTTGCATCATATAATTTACCAGTAAGCTCTCAAGTATCACTGTTCAAATGTAATGCATATAGTTGCTGCACCTCCACGCTTGAGCGATTGACACAAAACCTTCAACATAGCAGCGCCGAGCCATGGAGAAGTAAAAAAGAAAATAAACTTATATGATGATTGAATGGAAAATGCGGCCGGAGTTCCAAAAAGTCTGTTTTCTGTAGGCATGGGTTGCAGGGTGTTTCACATATCAGGAATAATTGGCATTGACCTTGCTTCGCTCGGCCTTGGCCTAATAAACAAGCAAGACCGGACCTAATTTCAGGTGACGTTTCACCTGCTTCACAGCAAGCTTCCTCAGGCCTCAGGCCACGAGCCCCGGCACATGTCCACTTTTATTCCCGAGTCAACCATTTCCGGTCACGTGCAGGTGTGCAAGGGCATTTGAGGAGCGTTTTTATTTTGCCAAACCTCAGAAACTATAGCGACATTCCAAAAAGCACCTCGTCTTGTCTTGCACATTCAAATTGAACAAAAATACCATCGTTAACTGAACACACTACTATTATGGCGCATATACCCATGCACCCTATTATGTCACATATGTTGCCATTAACCGTTGATTTATTGATTGATTATTAGGACCACTATGTAATGACCACTTTTGCGCACGTTGAGGATAAATTGTGTCAATGAAGGTGATTATGGTGCTTACACACACACACACACACACACACACACACACACACACACACACACACACACACACACACACACACACACACACACACACACACACACACTTTAAAAAAAATTTTGTTCCTCACAATTCTATCTCTTATGATTTTCAATTCTTATTTCTCTTTTTCAATTCCTATTTATTATTAAAGTTGTTATTGTGTAGTAAAACATACACATACACACACACATTTACAATAGCAGATCACAAATAAATAATAAAAATATCAAAGCAGACCATTGATGATGTGATTGCCGTTTATTGCCTAAATTTTGGCAAAATAAAAACACTCCTCAATTGACCTCACGCAACAGCATGTGACCGGAAATAAACGCTGAACATGCCGGGGCTTGGGTTCTATTGGCCTGAGGAAGCTCGTTGGGATGCAAATGAAATGTCACCTGAAACTGGGTCTGCTCTTATTACTTGAATGATCAGAGTATATCTCGCTACTTTTTGGTTGGATGCACCTTTTTCTTCAAAAAAAGGGAGAAAGTGTATATATGTATGTATAAAAGTAGTTGCCGTACCTCAAATGAGCATTTTTTGGAGTGTGTATTGGTAGCAACGTGAATTCAGTGTAAATATTCAGTGAGCAGATATCGCAAAAAGTGGAGCTTGTAACCTCGTCAACCTCGTTCCATTCCACCAGCTAAGATTTCCAATCCATGCTTGTTGTACTGCATGGGAGTGAGGGTGATATTATGAAAGCTCAGCTGGGAAACGGGTTTGGGCATGTTTTGGGCCTACAGCCTGACGGAAGATCACCAAAGTTCTTTCCATATCAGTCGACCACCTCCAGGCACCTATCCATCTCCACATCAGTTCTTCAGCCCTCAACCTGCCCGGTCTCTCTATACTCCCTATAGCTTTGCTTTTGGCAATTTACATGCAGTATTTCTCACAGCATTTCATTCTGGTTTCCCATTCGATGATACATAGATCAGTAGTTTCACTTTCACTTTTCAACATTAGTTTAGCTTTGAGATTTCAGTTGCGATTTGTCATTGCAACTTGTGATGGCATGCAAACAGTGCACGGAAAGGGACGTCAAATATTATTTTGGGGGGATTTTTTTTTTCAATTTTCTAAGGGGTCGAACATGTTTAAAAGGTATATGGCTTTTAAACGGGCCTAATGGGATCTAAATGGGTCGAAGGGTGACAGAGCAAAATGGGTCAAAAGTGTCCAAATGGTCTTAAATTGTCTGAAGGGTCTTAAAATCTATAGGTCTGAAAAGTTTTGAAGAAGGTGTGTATGTCACAAAAGGGTCTAAATTGGTATGAAGGGGTCTAAATGAATATGAAGGGGTCTAAAGGGTGCAAAGGTCTAACAGGTCATAACAGTCCAATGTGGTTTATAGTGTGTAAAGGAGTGAAGCTGGAGTAAAGAAATTACCTCGGGTTCGTAAATAAATTAACTCTGGAGTGCAACACGGCAATAACGAGCCAAATGACCTCATCATGACTGATTAAAAACCCCATTCAGATGCACTGTGGTTAAAAATCTGATTGTAGAAAGTTTCATTGTGATTAACCTTGGGAGCTCAAAGCCGTAAGTTCACAAACAAACAAACCAACAGCAAAACAACTCACCTTATCGTGAGGATGAGGTGTTGTTGGTGGTTTACACATTGGCATGTGGCAGCTTGGAGATGGCTGCAGGTGGGTTGCCTGGCAGGCATGGTATATATGGATCTACCCTAGTTTATGATGGTGCCCCACGGGTGCCGGGTGTCGTAACGACTCCAAGTCTCGTATTTTTCACAGGTGGTGGCTTGGGTGTTTACATGTTATGAATTATGAGAAAATAACTGTTTTAAAACACCCTATTTAGGTGCATCATGGTAAATAATGTTATCCTATAAAATTTCATGTCAATTAATCATGGGAGCTCAGAGGAGTAAGGTCACAAACAAACAAACAAACATACAAACAAACATTTCACTGATATGAGGATTTTCACTCATACGAGCAAACAAACAAACATTTCGCTCAATAGCGCAGTGGGCTGTCGCCGCCAAAGTGATGGAGGTCCTTGGTTCGAGTCCCATGTTGAGTCAGAGTTTTTCACACTTAGCCCCACGCAGGAATTTAATTCCTGTTTATATAAAAATTGTAGATGAGTTAATCTCCAATGCACTTCTGCATATACTTGCATACACATACGCTCACATCCGGGGTCTGCCTAGCAGGCACGTAAGACATCGGCCATTATAAAGCTCGCAGTGTTAAGTGTGGAAAATTCTGAGATTTCAGCTGGCTCAATAGTGCAGTGGGCAGTCGCTGCGAAAGTGATGGAGGTCCTTGGTTCGAGTCCCATGTTGTCTTGAGTTTTTCACACTTAGCCCCATGCAGGAATTGAATACGTGTTTATATAAAAAAAATTCATATATATATATATATATATATATATATATATATATATATATATATATGTATATATATGTATATATATATATATATGTATATATATGTATATATATATATATGTATATATATGTATATATATATATATGTATATATATGTATATATATATACTGAAACGCAAAAGAAACTTACCACCTTTGAAACCTTTAAATATCAACAATAACACTGCGTGTAGTAAATGTGTGAACTTATTTGTGGACAATAGTGTCCTCACTGTCAGACAAAACGGTCACGGATTGTCACTTGAACCTTCAATGGTCACTTCATAGCACAGCTGTTGAACAGCCGTTTTGACTGTCAGTGATTAGCCAAGAGGTACGGGATGATTTTAATGAGCTGCACGTGATGTCTTGATATTGGCTTTAAAAAGGCCAGTGCAAAATGGGCATTTTGACCGAAAAATTTGACCATTTTGACCAACTTCAAAAAGACCGAAAACACAAAAGAAACTTACCACCTTTGAAACCTTTAAATATCAACAATAACACTGCGTATAGTAAATGTGTGAACTTATTTGTGGACAATAGTGTCCTCACTGTCAGACAAAACGGTCACGGATGGTCACTTGAACCTTCAATGGTCACTTCATAGCACAGCTGTTGAACAGCCGTTTTGACTGTCAGTGATTAGCCAAGGGGTACGGGATGATTTTAATGAGCTGCACGTGATGTCTTGATATTGGCTTTAAAAAGGCCAGTGCAAAATGGGCATTTCAATCAACATGCCACGATTGTCAAGGGATCAACGGCAGCGTGCCCTGGGCATGCTGCAAGGTGGACTGAGCTACCGTGAGGTGGCACGTCGCCTTGGCTGTTCACACCAGACGATATCGGCCCTGGTGGACAGAGACACCCTCCACAACTCTGCAGATGACAGACCTCGATCAGGGAGGCCAAGAGTCACCACTGCAAGGCAGGACAGGCAGATGGTCTGAAGTCACCTGCGGGATCGATTCCGTCCAGCATCCCGCACTGCGGCAGAAACTCCGGGGCGTGCAAACCCACGGATCTCCAATGATACTGCACGAAGACGACTGCATGACTATGGTCTGACTGCCAGAAGACCATACAGAGGCCCCGTGATGATGGTTGCCCATCGCCGCAACCGTCAGAGATGGTGCCAGCAGCATCAGCGGTGGACCTTGGCGCAGTGGAATGAGGTCGCTTTCAGCGATGAGTCAAGGTTCTGTGTGGACAGTCCTGATGGGCGTGAGCCGTGAGTGTGTCTGGAGAAGAACTGGCGAGCGATATGCCGATTGTTGCGTGCGTCAAGCCAACAGGTGGGGTGGCCCAAGTGTGATGGTGTGGGCAGCCATATCAGGCCGGTACAGGACGCCACTGGTGGTTGTGGATGGGAATCTTAACGCCCAGCGGTATGTGGATAACATCCTGCGACCTCATCTGCTGCCATTCCTGCTAGACCACCCAGAACTGAGAACCTTTCAGCATGACAACGCTCGTCCCCATGTTGCTCGCTTTACCACTGCATTTCTCCAAGGCGAGAACATCAACACCATGCAGTGGCCTGCGCTCTCCCCTGACCTGAATCCCATAGAGCACCTGTGGGATGAGCTTGGGAGACGCGTAGTTGGCAGGGCCAGGACACGGGCAGAGCTGCTTCAGACATTGAGGACTGAGTGGGACAGAATCCAGCAGCAATCCATCCAAAGACTGGTAGGCAGTATACGCCGACGATGCACTGCCTGTATCCAAAACAATGGTGGCCATACACGCTATTGAAAGGGGACTGACATTGCACCCTGTGCTGTTCTGTACTGTAGAACAAACTGATGAGATGGTGTATCTTGGTCAAAAACTTGACATGTCATCAATAAAATGCCAATGTTTCAATTAGCAATTGTTGGTTTGTTTTATTTTGAACTGTTACAATTTTATTACATTTCAAACAAGTGGTAAATTTCTTTTGCATTTTCGGTCTTTTTGAAGTTGGTCAAAATGGTCAAAATGGTCAAATTTTTCGGTCAAAATGCCCATTTTGCACTGGCCTTTTTAAAGCCAATATCAAGACATCACGTGCAGCTCATTAAAATCATCCCATACCCCTTGGCTAATCACTGACAGTCAAAACGGCTGTTCAACAGCTGTGCTATGAAGTGACCATTGAAGGTTCAAGTGACTATCCGTGACCGTTTTGTCTGACAGTGAGGACAGTATTGTCTACAAATAAGTTGACACATTTACTATACGCAGTGTTATTGTTGATATTTAAAGGTTTCAAAGGTGGTAAGTTTTTTTTGTGTTTTCGGTCTTTTTGAAGTTGGTCAAAATGGTCAAATTTTTGGGTCAAAATGCCCATTTTGCACTGGCCTTTTTAAAGCCAATATCAAGACATCACATCACGTGCAGCTCATTAAAATCATCCCGTACCCCTTGGCTAATCACTGACAGTCAAAACGGCTGTTCAACAGCTGTGCTATGAAGTGACCATTGAAGGTTCAAGTGACCATCCGTGACCGTTTTGTCTGACAGCGAGGACACTATTGTCCACAAATAAGTTCACACATTTACTACACGCAGTGTTATTGTTGATATTTAAAGGTTTCAAAGGTGGTAAGTTTCTTTTGCGTTTCAGTATATATATGTATATATATTGTTGTGAATATGAGAATGTTTTTTTATTTTGTGGTGGTGGTAAAATGTTGTAAAAGGTTGTTGTAAAAGGTTGTTGTAAAATATCACCCCTCCTCCCTCCGTTGTGGTTGTATAAAGGTCAAAGGGCGTTCCCGTAGTTAGTCCATAAAAAAACATACATGCAGGACACGATATATCTTTTCTTTTGATAGTTATCTCTTATTCTGTGTTTTAGGATAAGGCTGTGTCTCCCATTAATTGAAGTACTCCATTGCACCAGTGAAAGAGAATAGATCCCCCTTTCATTCCCATCCCCAAAAATCCCCATTTCCTCCACATCCCCCTTTCGTGATTGCCGACCCTCGATTGCCATATTACATCCCCTCTCGTCATTGCTGAGCCTCGATTCCCAATCACCTCCCCTCCAATAACCGCCATTGACCACGAGGCTCGAGTCAGGGAAGAAAGGCGTGTCTCCACCTCGTCAGAGGAGGGGAGGGGCGCGCCCGCCCGTCGTCGTCCGGGGCGGAGCCCGAGGGTCGTGCGACCAGCCAGGGCCGAGGTGAGCGCCCCGATGGGCGTGTCCAAAGCGCCAGGGGCGTGATCGCTGGGGGCGCTATAAAAGGGCGCAACCGGAAGTGGAGCAAGAGAAGAAGAAAGAGAGATGCACTCTGGGTTGGTCTGGGTCGGTTGAGAGAAAGAGAGGAGGAGTTGGTTGCAAGGAGTTGGTGACAGTCGGTTGCCAGAGAAAGGAGTCGGTGGTCAGTTGGTTGCGGTGGTGAGGAGTCGGTGGTGACGAGTGAGACAAGGCCTGGCAAGGCAAGTGCAGGCGGCCGCAGCAGCGCCACCCAACCGCCAAAGGGGGCCTGAACGGCGGTTCGGAGCAGGGCCGAAACGGAACGGCGGCTGCTGAACGCGCCGGTTGTGCTGCGGGACCCCCCTTGGACCTTTCCTCTCCCTCCAGCCATCCACCTTCTGCCATCCCTGGCATTCCCCGCGTGAGTCAGCGTTCTGTTTGTTCTGTCCTGGGATATAAGTTAAGTCTGTAGGTAAGCTAAATTTGCACTGTGTCACCTGCGTCTTGTGCTTGTAAATAAACGTGACATCTGTCTTTTTGCTTGTGTGTAAATAGTAGGAATAAATGTAGTAGTATTTCAAACCTTTTTTTGTCTCCGTCTTCCTCTTGCATTGCGTCGCTTTTGTCTTTTCCCTCATTGAGCAGCTAGGGTGCGATACAACCAACGTTCGGGTGGAATCGGGTGAGTTTTGTTAGGTCGCGGTTTTAAACCACCGCTCGGTCTATAACATCCTAACCGCGATCAATAACAATTGGTGTCGGGGAGTGAGATCGACCCGGAGCGCGCTTCACGCACTCAAAATTATAAAATACCGAAATTTGTTTTGTTTTAAAGGAAAAGCCCGAATTTTGAAATCGCGCCATGGCTGTCCAAGGCGACGGGATGCCGGTGGGAGAGATAGAGGGGTTAGAAGTAACCCAGGACTTCGGGGAAGAAAGGGAGGAGGAAAATGGCAATGTGGTTGCGGGAATTTCAGGTGCACAAAATGGCGCTCTAGCGCACGTGATTACAGCGGCGCCACATTTAGCCACGCCCATGGTCGCGGTAGTCGAACCGGAGATGCCAATGGATTTGAACCTTTTTTTTAAACAAATGAAGGCCCTTATGGCCCAGAATAGTGAGCGATTGGAGGGCCAAATGGGGGTAATGGGGAACCGGATGGATGCTCAGAGTGAGCAATTGGGGGTAATGGGGAACCAAATGGGGGTAATGGGAAACGAAATGGGGGTAATGAGGGACGAAGCGAGGGGTACCGTTGAGGGGTTAGACAATAATTTTAAGGGGTTAGACAATAATTTTAAGGAGTTAGACAAGAAATTTGAGGGGTTAGACAATGGGATAGAAGGGGTGAAACATGGGTTAACGGGGGTGGAAAATAGAATGGCTGCCCAGGAGAATCAGTTAGAGGGGGTGAAAAATGGGTTAATGGGGTTAGAAAATAGGATGGAGGACAAATTGCGGGAAATAGGGGAACAATCCGCCCGGGAAATCGAACAGATGGGGAACCAGATGGAGGAAATACGACGAGGGGTGAGTGAGGAGGTCTCGGGGCTACGCGAGGAGGTAAAGCGAGGCGAAAAGCGTATAGAGAAAGAAGTGAGGAATAATACGGCTAAGTTACAAGGGGGAATAGAAGATCTGACGGAGGAGGTGGAACAGCTGACAGAGGGACAAACGAAGTTAGTGGAGCAGGTTCAAAAGAACACTGCGGTACTAGGAGGGTTAAAGGCGACACAAAAAGAAATTAAAAACGAATTAATAGCGACGCAGAGGCAATGTCAGATGGTAAGGGAGGAACTGACAATGAGGGTGGACGAGGTGACAGAAGTAATGGAGACGAAGGACCGGGAGGTAAGGATGCACATAGAGACGGTCACGGTAGCCTTAGAGGACGAGCTTGAGGAGACGCACCGAGAAATAAAAGAGGTTAAACAAAAATTAGAGGAAGTGGGAGAAGAGGTGAGTGAAATTAAGAAGGGACGGACAGAAACTAAGAGAGAAATCCAGGAGGAGGTAATGGAATATGTGCAAGGTCTGTGTTCAAATCATGATGTGATGCTCACTAACCAAATAAAAAGTTTGCAGGTGGCAGAGGAGGTGAGACGAAGTACGGAGGTGAGTGGCAATGTATATGATGTGAGGAAAGCTTCAGTCGGCTTGGGGATTGGTTTGGATCCGGGTGTTCGTGAGAGGCCGTTGGTGAAGTGTGCGACAGGTCAGGTGTGCGAAAAGAGGTGTGCGAGAATGTCCGACCATGGGGTGTGTGAGGAAAAAGTGCACGCCGAGGAGTGAGTGTGCCGTCAAGAGTGAGTTGGTCGAAGCGCGTGTGCGAGGGAGCACAGGGAAGCGCGGTGTGGTGAGTGTTACGGAGGAAGTAACGAAAAAGTGTGCGCGGGAGGACGCGCGAGAAAGGTGTGTAACGGACGGGTGCATGAGGAAAGAGTGTGCTGTCGAGAGTAAGGGTGAGTGCGCGACCGAGAGTGGAGGTGAGAGTAGTGAGAGTGAAACGGAGCGTGAGTTGGTTGTGACAGGTGAGCGAGGATGTACACCTGGAATGGAAGGAAGCACACCTGGGATGGTAGAGCGTGTGTGGGAAGGCACATTTGAGTTGGTAGTGAGGCACGTGGATGGGTGTGCGAATGAGAGCACACCTGTGATTGTCACAGAGGAAGTGACCGAGGAGGGGGCGCGAAGGTGTGTTAGTGAGGTGTGCGAGCGACGAATGTGTGCCAAAGTGTTCGGTGGTCAGGTGTGTGACCAAGTCGGTGAGCGGAATGAGTGTACCGAGGTGTGTTAGAGAAGGTACGACCAAGAGCATGGAAACGGCTGCATGTATGAGCACGGAAGGGGTAGCGTATGCTTGTAGGCATCCAGGTGAGGCGTCGACGATAACCGGGTTAAAGGTTAGAACGACTTATAGCCGACTCGGGCCCTCGGTGCGTGCCGGGCTTCGCGTGCCGCGAGAACCAGCGGGGATCCGAACCACGGCGGTTTCGAAAGAACCGCTGTGCGCGATCCACGCTGGGCCTCGCGTGGAACGGCCGCGTCCGGGCTCCACTAGGCGGAGCGGGCAGCTCGATAGGAAGGGTCGTCATGGCGACCACTTTCTATTGAGACGTGCCGGCAGGTCGAGATCGGGACATTGGATGGCTCCACGCCGAGGTGGTGCGTGGGATCTCGGCCCGGGTAAGCCCCCGTCCCTGCCCCGAATGCGGGACGTATCCAGCCGCTGGCACAAAACGACCCGCGTTCATTGCTCGGCTGTACGAAGCCGGGCTGTAGATGTGAATTGGCGCACCGAGAGGATGTAATAAGTAGACGGACTGTGATAGTGATAGTGATTTGATCCGAAATTTAGAAAAGTGAATAGAATTGGCAGTAAATGGAAAATTTTTGAATTGGTTGGAATTTGGACGAGCGAAATTGGTAGTGAGAGACCCCCGATGTGGTGGGATGGCAAATCCACCATCCTTCCCATGGGGGGGGCAAATGCGCAATAGTTTATGGGGTGGCTATGACAACCGAGCCAGGGAGGGCTTGGATAATGATAGGGATCTAGAAGAAATTGACATTAGGTGACGTTAAGTTTAGTTAGTGACTGATACCTGTAGTGGGGACGCAGGTAGATTAGTATGGATGATAATGACGTGGGAGCGCAATAGTTTAAAGGGACGACTGGGAAGCGCAAGTTTCAGAGGGGAGTAGTTAGCTGAGATGATGCCGTGTGTGTGAGGATTGAACAGGTGAGAATTGAACAGGTGTGATTGCACAGGTGTGCAACTGAACAGGTGAATGGAGCAGTGTATGAGGGAGTAGTGGTGATTGCGTGTTGTGTTGACCAAATGGTCCAGGAAGAGGAGGAGGGTGCAGGTGGCACCAGGTAGGATTGCACAGGTGTGCAACGACAGGTGAATGAAAGACAGGTGTATGGAATAAATGGTCTGGAGGATTGGAATGGATGGTCGTGGAGTGAGAATGGTGGAAATTGTGGAGTGGAGTGGATGGTGCGAAGGTGTGAATGGGGGAAGAGTGGACCCCCATCACGGATACCCGGGGCGGGTAGTGTAAGTGTTAGGTAGAGGGTACAGGTAAATTGTGGTTGGATATTGGCATCTGTGGTGCGAGGTGAAAGAATGGTATTTGGATGGGTGCATTAGTGTTGTGGAAATGGCTGGGCGTGTAGCCTGTTAGTGTGTGTAGTTGGTTTGGGCACTCCACCACTGTGAGGATGTCGGCCAGGTGAGGCCGCAGGTGGGCTCTTGGAGCCGGTAGTAGTTGTTGTGGATGGGGCCCGAGGATCCGGGGGACGGACCCGGGTAGCCCAGTGCCAGAGGGCACCATGGGGTGACAGAGCCAGGAGAGGGGCTGCCCCCAGTTAGATAGGTTAGGGTGAGGAGCTAGGTAAGCTCGGGTGGCAACTACAGTGGTGGAGGTGTGCAGGTGGGTAGACCTGTTGGGAGAGCTGCGCGTCGCGGCCCAGAAATTGTGCGAGGGCACCGGGAGATGAATCGGGGGAGTGAGACCCCAAATTGAAAAGCACCACAGTTTGGCCAATGGGAATTGGTTGTTAGAACCAATAGTGTAAGAGGGCCAATGGTTTGGCCGGAGAAAGACCCCGGGTAGTGTAAAGTGTGTTAAAGTCATTTAGAGGATAGTTAGGATGAAGGATCTCCTCGCACCATCTGCACCCACTCACCGGAGGTGACAGGTAACTCCACACCATGCCATGTTTTATTATTTTTTATTGTGCAAAGGTTTGGAATGTGAGACGCATCATGACGTGGGTGTGACATTGTGCTTTGATGTTCCATCTCTGCCTCCTTATGAGGATTGATGATGAATTGATGATGGCAAATTTTTGAAGTAGAGGGATTGTGGTGACGAATTTGATATAGGGGAAATATGGGGAAGACGTGACAGTAGTGACGAATTGGTAATGTGTAGGTTTTGTACATATGGGGTAAGGGCAAGGGTGGGCTAGGTAACAGGGGGGTGATGTACGGTAGGGACGAGCTTTCTCACTTCGCCCTCCGTACGCATTTCGCCTTGCATTGCCTTTTTGATGTGTACCCTTGAGACCTTACCCCTCGCTCATCTGTCTTGTCCCCCCTTTTGTCTCCCACATGAGGACCTGAGCGCCGTTGGGCGCCGAGGGGAGCGTGCGTGGGTCGGCCATTGTGCGCCCGAAATTCCCAGAACCAGCTGTCTGCATCGATGCACCACATTATGGACCACATATCAGTGGCCGAGCACCACTTATGGACCCCATGGGTTGGGGCAAGGCCCCTCTGCTGGAACCGGCCATGAGGCCCCGAAATCTTGCTGGCGGACCTTGGCCACAGGGCACCGATGCCCCACAGGTGAACCACACGTAGTCGGCCCTGTGGGCCATAAATAAAGATAAATAAAATGGACACGTTTGGGCAAGCTTTATTGCAAATAGGCCGCCAGTAAGCAAAGCAAATGAAAATGACAACAACTGGAAGAAATAATGATAACCAGCAGAGGGAGCCGAAGAGCAAGAGACACCTGCAGGGTTGGGTTTGTTGGTTTTATTTTATTCATTGAACAATGGGGACTGCACCGATTGGTGCTTGGGTGTGTATTGGTGCGTTTTTGGGTGCTTTAATGGTGCATTGATGCAGAGCAGACTGTACTCCCCCCAGAAAGAACAATTACAGGTCCTGGGTTAGTTTTGTAAATAAAATTAGCGTCAGTGTAAATAATGCTCCCCACCGTCAGTGTATAGTTTGAAGACCATTCCGCAATTCGGTTAACTGTGGGCGTAAGTCTGTTAGGCAGGGTGCAATGGAGCAGCGGGACACATTTATTTATGTTTTAAAACCAGTCGCACTCAGGGTCAGGTTAAAAGTAGAGGGAACTACACCTACATGCCACACTAAGGTAAAAGTAATAGGCCCGGGACGTGCCTAAGGGGAGGAGGGTGCAGTGTTGTGAATATGAGAATGTTTTTTTATTTTGTGGTGGTGGTAAAATGTTGTAAAAGGTTGTTGTAAAAGGTTGTTGTAAAATATCACCCCTCCTCCCTCCGTTGTGGTTGTATAAAGGTCAAAGGGCGTTCCCGTAGTTAGTCCATAAAAAAACATACATGCAGGACACGATATATCTTTTCTTTTGATAGTTATCTCTTATTCTGTGTTTTAGGATAAGGCTGTGTCTCCCATTAATTGAAGTACTCCATTGCACCAGTGAAAGAGAATAGATCCCCCTTTCATTCCCATCCCCAAAAATCCCCATTTCCTCCACATCCCCCTTTCGTGATTGCCGACCCTCGATTGCCATATTACATCCCCTCTCGTCATTGCTGAGCCTCGATTCCCAATCACCTCCCCTCCAATAACCGCCATTGACCACGAGGCTCGAGTCAGGGAAGAAAGGCGTGTCTCCACCTCGTCAGAGGAGGGGAGGGGCGCGCCCGCCCGTCGTCGTCCGGGGCGGAGCCCGAGGGTCGTGCGACCAGCCAGGGCCGAGGTGAGCGCCCCGATGGGCGTGTCCAAAGCGCCGGGGGCGTGATCGCTGGGGGCGCTATAAAAGGGCGCAACCGGAAGTGGAGCAAGAGAAGAAGAAAGAGAGATGCACTCTGGGTTGGTCTGGGTCGGTTGAGAGAAAGAGAGGAGGAGTTGGTTGCAAGGAGTTGGTGACAGTCGGTTGCCAGAGAAAGGAGTCGGTGGTCAGTTGGTTGCGGTGGTGAGGAGTCGGTGGTGACGAGTGAGACAAGGCCTGGCAAGGCAAGTGCAGGCGGCCGCAGCAGCGCCACCCAACCGCCAAAGGGGGCCTGAACGGCGGTTCGGAGCAGGGCCAAAACGGAACGGCGGCTGCTGAACGCGCCGGTTGTGCTGCGGGACCCCCCTTGGACCTTTCCTCTCCCTCCAGCCATCCACCTTCTGCCATCCCTGGCATTCCCCGCGTGAGTCAGCGTTCTGTTTGTTCTGTCCTGGGATATAAGTTAAGTCTGTAGGTAAGCTAAATTTGCACTGTGTCACCTGCGTCTTGTGCTTGTAAATAAACGTGACATCTGTCTTTTTGCTTGTGTGTAAATAGTAGGAATAAATGTAGTAGTATTTCAAACCTTTTTTTGTCTCCGTCTTCCTCTTGCATTGCGTCGCTTTTGTCTTTTCCCTCATTGAGCAGCTAGGGTGCGATACAACCAACGTTCGGGTGGAATCGGGTGAGTTTTGTTAGGTCGCGGTTTTAAACCACCGCTCGGTCTATAACATCCTAACCGCGATCTATAACAATATGTATATATATATATATGTATGTATATATATGTATATATATTGTTACAGACACGACTTTGATGTTAAGGTGGGCCGAGCGGAATGGCCGTCGTGTCCGCACAAATTACCCGATTGTACTCGAACGTTGACGAAGCCGCGCGATGCTGGCTCAATAAGAAAAAGAAGACACCCGGCTGGATTACAATAACACAATACGACACCAGGGGTTCAGTTCTCAAGACCTCCGGAGGAGGTTATATTAAGGCGGAAGGTTAGATTACAACTACAAGAGGGACAGCATAGAAAGACAAGCACTTAGACACACTCTTATATTAACCCCGGACAGACGACAGACAAACGGGACAAGGCTGACTCACACGGGGGTTGATGAAAAGGACAGCGGGTATCGATGGCTCAAGGTGCACTCTTGGCTCAAAGCAGGGTCCAGTACGGTCCGGTCCGGTCCAAAGATGCGGGGAGGTATCGTCGCGCTGGGGGTGGCGGTGGCTTCCTCTGCTCTCCGTAGTTCAGGCGCATCTCACGTCACATCCGGCGCGGGGCCGCGTATATCCGGCGGGGAGTGACACGCCCTCGGCTCGTTAGCTCCGCCTCGTGGAATCGGCACGTTGCTTCTCATTGGGTGCGTGCGGGGGGTTTACCAGGCTCCGCCCTTGACGAGGAGCTGACAAGGAGCCCCTTCGTGGTAACCCCGTGGAGCGCATGGTCTGGAGCTAATCGAGCCGGTGGGAGGACGCATCCTCCCCCGCTCCGCCGCCATCTCCTCTGTTGTTGTTGTAATTGTTGGGGAAGAAGATGGAAGGAGGTATGGGAAAGGTCCTAAACTCACTACTGATGCCATATAATCACATTCTGGTGCAACGAAGAGTCATAATTAATGGAAACGAGGCCTTAACTGACATAGATTAAGAATAACTAGGAAGATGTCCGAAAGTTGTCTACGTGTGGTGCGGTGGACCTGGGCACGACATTTAATGGGGGAAGAAGGGGAAGGTCGGCTCTACTGATTGTTATTTACATGCAATGGGACTAGGGAATGGGGGATTGGGGAAAGTTGGGGAGTATTGGAGAAAATAGGGGAATATTTACAAGCGGATATGGAGGCCAAATTCCATATTCGCAACAATATATATGTCTATATATGTATATATATATATGTATATATATGTATGTATATATATATATATATATATATATATATATATATATATATATATATATATATATATATATATATATATATATATATATATATATATATATATATATATATATATATATATATATATATATATATATATATATTTTTTTTTTTTTTTGTTACGGATCCGGGGGACGGCACTCCCGTTAGCAAGGGGGGGTTAATCCCCTTGTCCTGTTAAGCTGGCCGTCCGACCGGTCCTGGGGGTATTACGTCACTTCCGGTCAGCGCTGAATAGGGTAGGCCAATTATTCCTATGACCTAATTACCAGCGCCTTCCAGTAAGCGAGGAGATACTCCCACCCGGGCCGCAGCGTGATTGGATGCGCCGAGCGAAGCGAGCTGCGACTCGGGCCGTTAACAAGAGACTAAACCCGATAATAGCGTTGGCCGAATCGCGCCACAGGTACTCAATGGGGAAAAGACTAAAGCGACCGGATGAGAGGAAGCCAAAGAACCAAAAAGGGTAAAGGAAGAACACAGGTTTATTTACTATCTACAAGAGGAAACGAAAGAAGGGAATATACAACGAGAGGAAATAAAAGGACATAGGGAAGCCTTAAAGCAGTCTTATATTATACCCCAGACAAACAAACAGACAGACTTACACGACAGGGAATGGCAGGAAGGAATGGCTGGAAGGAGAAGAAGGTCCAGGCAGGTGACAGGGTAGGAAGGTCCGGGCAAATGCACAGCGTCGAGGTTGGCTCCAGTCCACGCTCCGGGCTCGAGCCGAAACCTGGCGGCAGCTGCACATATTCATTTCACGCGGGCTGACAACGTGAATAGATGGCGTAATGTCAGCGGACTCACTCTTCTGCCTCACGATCCTTTGCACTCAGCTCTCCTCTCTTTGATCTCTTGACACACTCATCCCCCTCACTCATCTGCTCAAGCAGTCCCTCGCAGCCGCTTCTATTGCCCGTGTAGAAATCAAGCCACCGGCTCCGATGACACGCCTACCGGTTGGCTCACCTCGGCACTGGTTGGCCCACAAGGGCTCGCTGGCTCCACCTCTGATGACGAGTCGACGTGCCACACCTTGTTCTTGTGGTTCCGCCCCCTTCTTCCTCGGCTGGAGACCACGTGTTTAATGGCAGTTTGGGGCCAACAACCAAATCAAGGCAAGGGGCAGCGAACGCCGCCCTACTGCTACTTTGAAGAGCGGGTGAGACGATTGGGGAAATTGAAAGGGGCCTATCTTATTTGATTAATGCAACGCAGATTCAACTATTGGGAACAGATCCTTAACTGAAACACATAATAATGAAATAACTACAGAGAGGTCCTATGGTTCTCTACGTGTTGTACATGGACTAACTAGGGTGCGATCTTTAATAAAGCCAATTGATGGGGATATTTACAGGGGATCATTTATAAGGGAAACATTTACTAAAATTTACCAGTGAAGGGTCTAAAAACCGTAACAATATACTGAATATAGATATATATTTGTGTACTGTCAGACCTCAACATTCAGTGTCCCAACATTCGCGGACCCCGCGTATTCATGAAAATTGACTGGGAACTGCTAATGATTATTTAATTATACATTTGTTGTTCAGTTATAAGTTTTATGATTCTTTTACTATGATTCTACATGCTGCCCTGTCTTCTAGCAACCACTGAAAATGGTTTAAAATACCGTGTTACTGTTTAAAATACCTTTAGTCTGTGTAGTAGAGCACTTTGTTGGTAAGACCAAGGCTGGGATGAAAAATAAACTTTTATTTTATGCTGCGCTGTGCTCCAAGTCAGGATAATTTTTAGACGTGAGATCCAGAGCCTCATTAACTTTATTCAGGATGTTTAAAGAATTTTGCACGTTAAAATCATTCCTGGTTGGTCCTCTTCTGTTGCTTCTTCAGCCTTTTCTTCAGTCCGTTGTTGGTCAAGCTCTATCAGGTGCTCATTGGTCAAACTCTTCCAATGAGAGATTAGCAACTCCTCCACATCTCCTGTGCCGACTTCATTGAATCCCACTTCTTTGGCCATTTCGGTGATTTCATTGTGCAGTGTGGGTAACTCGGGTTTGAATCCCATAAAGTCGCTGATGCACTCCAGCCAAACCTTCCTCCATACACCGTTCATGCAGTTGCCTATGATGACTTCCCTCCAGGGTCTCAGCGACGTTTTCAATGGTTTTCATGATGTTAAAAGACTGCCAGAAGTCGCAAATGGATTGGCTATCTTTTCAATCAGTCTCACAGGTCAGCTTTGAAGAGGTGTGTCGCAGGTAGTAAGCCTTGAATGCTGCGCTGGCACCCTGACCCATCAGCTGTAGGAGAGAAGTTGTGTTTGAAGGAAGAAACACAACTTCAACTTTGATGCCAGTTGATGAGTCGATGTCGACTGGGTGACCTGGTGCGTTGTCCAAAAGTAACAGCACTTTCTTTTCAAAGTGATTATTTTCACAATAACTTTGCACTGCTGGACAAAAATCATTCACAAACCAGGAATTCCTGCCTGTGGAACCACCTTACACACTCTCTTCAATCTCAGTCTTCTCTCCGGGTCTTCAGGACAGCTGTTCACCACCATTTCAGGTCATCCCCCATCCAAAGCGATTATCATTTCTCCACCCATTAAACCACCCAACCCCTCAAACATTTTACACACATATATATATATATATATATATATATATATATATATATATATATATATAGTTGTGGAAATGAGAATTGTTTTTTTTATTGTTGTAAAAAATATCACCCTCCTTCCTCCAGTTGTTGTGTATAAAGGTCAAAGGGCGTCCCTTAGTTAGGTCAGATACAATCACGTTAGCCAATCATAGATTTCCTCCTTTGTTGGTAGTTATTTCCTTATTCTGTGTATTAGGTTAAGGCTTTGTCTTCCATTAATTAATACTCCATTGCACCGAATTCAAATAGATAGATCCCCTTTCATTCCCATTCCCAAAGCCTCTATTGCCAACTGCATTTATTGCCAACTGCATTTGCCGCCATTACGGCGTGGTCAGCTCGGGGAAGAGGGGCATGCCCGCCCATCGTCATCAAGGGTGGAGCCAGAGAGCCCGTGCCCACCAATCGGCACTGCGGAGAGCGACCCCATGGGCGTTTCCAAAAGGCCGGCGGCTTGATCGCCACGCGCCTCATAAAAGAGGGTTGGGAGGGACTGCTTAAGCAGATGAGTAAGGAGTCCACCACAGTTGAGTCCACCGCAGTTGAGTCCACCGCAGTTGAGTCCACCGCAGTTGAGTCCACCGCAGCCGAGTCCACCGCAGCCGAGTCCACCGCAGCCGAGTCCACCGCAGCCGAGTCCACCGCAGCCGAGTCCACCGCAGCCGAGTCCACCGCAGCTGAGTCCACCGCAGCCGAGTCCACAGCAGCTGAGTTGAGCTTTGATGGCAGTTTCGACCCGCTGCTACGAAGCAACGCCGCCGTGCAAACCAGATTGAGGAGGGTCGGCGGCCGCTCACCTCGAGCCTTGCCGTTTACACGAACAGGACCCGCATCCTTCCAGCTCTGTGGACCACCTGGACCATCCTCTCCTTCCAGCCAATCGTTCCTGCCTTCATTCCCCATTCGTGTGAGTCTGTCTTTGTTTGTTCTGTCCTGGGTTAAGTTCTGTCCTGGGTAAGTAAGACTGTTTATAGGTAAGCTAATTTGCACTGTGTTTCTTCTTCTTCTGTATTTTATTTTATTATCTTTCCTTCTTCCTTGGTTTCTTTTGGTTGTAAATAGTAGTAATAAATCATATTCGTATTTCCTACCTCTTGTCTTCTTCTTATTCTTCACATCCATCGTCTGTCTTTTCCAAATTGAATACCTGTGGCACGATTTGGCCAATGTTTGAGAATCGGGTCTAGTCATTGTTAACAGTTCGTGCCGCGGCTGCCATCCGCTCGGCAAATTACCATCTTATCCGCGGTCGCGAACGAAGCTGCTCACCGGCCTTTCCGGAGGTCGCGGTGCAGCTTCAGGGACCACGTCAGTCAGTCACAAACGAGGGGACTAATCCCCCCTCGAGAAGGGATCCGAGGCCGACGTTGGGTTCCGCAACAATATATATATTTTGCTTATACATTTTGCTTATATACATACATTTTGCTTATATACATATATTTTGCTTATACATTTTGCTTATATACATATATTTTGCTTATACATTTTGCTTATATACATTTATTTTGCTTATACATTTTGCTTATATACATTTATTTTGCTTATACATTTTGCTTATATACATTTATTTTGCTTATACATTTTGCTTATATATATTTATTTTGCTTATACATTTTGCTTATATATATTTATTTTGCTTATACATTTTGCTTATATATATATATATATATATATATATTTTGCTTATACATTTTGCTTATATACACTTATTTTGCTTATACATTTTGCTTAAATACATTTATTTTGCTTATACATTTTGCTTACATACATTTATTATGCTTATACATTTTGCTTATATACATTTATTTTGCTTATACATTTTGCTAATGTACATTTATTTTGCTTATACATTTTGCTTATATACATTTATTTTGCTTATACATTTTGCTTATATACATTTATTTTGCTTATACATTTTGCTTATATACATTTATTTTGCTTATACATTTTGATTATATACATTTATTTAGCTTATACATTTTGCTTATATACATTTATTTTGCTTAGAGATTTTGCTTAGACATTTTGCTTATGTACATTCATTTTGCTTATACACATTTATTTTGCTTACACATTTTGCTTATACATTTTGGTTATATACATTTATTTTGCTTATACATTTTGCTTATGTACATTTACTTTGCTTATACAGTACATTTTGCTTACTTGCATTTATTTTGCTTATAAATTTTGCTTATATACATTTATTTTACTTATACATTTTGCTTATATTTATTTATTTTGCTTATACATTTTGCTTATATACATTTATTTTGCTTATACATTTTGCTTATATACATTTTGCTTATACATTTTGCTTATATACATTTATTTTGCTTATATACATTTATTTTGCTTATACATTTTGCTTATATACATTTATTTAGCTTATACATTTTGGTTATATACATTTATTTTGCTTATACATTTAGCTTACATACATTTATTTTGCTTATACATTTTGCTTATATACATTTATTTAGCTAATACATTTTGGTTATATACATTTATTTTGCTTATACATTTTGCTCACATACATTTATTTTGCTTATACATTTTGCTTATGTACATTCATTTTGCTTATACATTTTGCTTGTGTGCATTCATTTTGCTTATACATTTTGCTTATATACATTTATTTTGCTTATGTACATTTACTTTGTTTGTACAGTACATTTTGCTTATATACATTTATTTTGCTTATACATTTTGCTTATATACATTTATTTTGCTTATACATTTTGCTTATATACATTTATTTTGCTTATACATTTTGCTTATGTACATTTACTTTGCTTATACAGTACATTTTGCTTATATACATTTATTTTGCTTATACATTTTGCTTATATACATTTATTTTGCTCATACATTTTGCGTATGTACATTTACTTTGCTTATACAGTACATTTTGCTTATATACATTTATTTTGCTTAAACATTTTGCTTATATACAGTCACGTGAAAAAGTAAGTACACCCCATGTAAAGTTTTGACGTTTTTAACATATTTCAACATACAGCTATTTGATCTTCATTTCAACAATATTGACAGATAAAGGTGATATAATATAACAAATATCATGAAACATTTACATTTTGTAGTCCATTGTAAAATTTAAATAAACATAAATACAAATTTCGCATGTGGAAAAAGTAAGTATGCCCCTACATTTATCACTACTTCAAATACCTAAAATTAGAATCAGGTGCACCAGCTCAGGTGCAAATAATTAGAACATCGTTTTTTTTTTTTTTTTTTTTTTTTAAGAGAGGATCTTGGAGAAACCTGTCTTATTTAAACCTCAGAGATATCGTTTGGTTTGCTCTTTGTTGTTGAAGTGTGTGGCGTCACCATGCCTAGATCAAAAGAGCTCTCTGAGGCCTTCAGAAAGAAGGTTATCGATGCCTACGAGTCTGGGAACGGATTTAAAAAGATCTCCAAACCATTTGAAATCAATCATTCGACTGTCCGGAAGATCATCTACAAGTGGAGAAGATTCCAAGCAACTGCGAACTTGTTCAGGCGAGGCCGCCCCAGCAAGTTCAGCCCGAGAGCAGACCGCAAGATGCTGAAAGTCTCGAAGAACCCCAGAATGTCATCACGGGACCTACAAGTAGCTCTTGTCACTGTTGATGTCAAAGTGCACGAGTCTACCATTAGAAAGAGGCAACACAAATTTGATCTACATGGGAGGTGTGTCAGGAGGAAACCTTTGCTGTCCAGAAAGAACATCAGGGCAAGACTAAAGTTTGCCAATGAACACCAAGGCAAAGACCAGCACTTCTGGAACAATGTGCTCTGGACAAATGAGTCAAAGGTAGAGCTATTTGGCCACAGTACCAGAAGACATGTTTTGCGAAAACCAAAGACATCATTTGACCACAAGTACCTGATACCAACTGTAAAGCATGGTGGTGGAAATATTATGGTTTGGGGCAGCTTTGCTGCATCAGGGCCTGGGCAGCTCACGATCATAGAATCCACTATGAATTCTTCATTGTATCAGAGGGTGCTTGAGGATAATGTGAGGCCATCTGTCGGAGAGTTGAAGCTCAACCGAAGGTGGACCTTGCAACATGACAATGACCCGAAACATACCAGTAAATCCACCAAGGAATGACTGAAAAGAAAGAAATGGAGGGTTCTGGAATGGCGAATTCAAAGCCTGGATCTAAATCCCATTGAGATGTTGTGGGGGGATTTGAAACGAGCTGTGCATGCAAGAAACCCCTCAAACATTGCACAGCTGAAAGAATTCTGCATGGAGGAGTGGGCAAAAATTTCTCCCAGTCGATGTCAGAGACTGTTAGACAGTTACAAGAAATGCCTACTTGAGGTTGTTTCTGCCAAGGGGACAACACCACGTATCAGACCCAAGGGTGTACTTACTTTTTCCACATGTGAAATTTGCATTTATGTTTATTTAAATTATACAATGGACTACAAAATGTAAATGTTTCATGATATTTGTTATATGATATCACCTTTATTTATCAATATTGTTGAAATGAAGATCAAATATCTGTATGTTGAAATATGTTGAAAAAGTCAAAACTTTACACGGGGTGTACTTACTTATTCACGTGACTGTATGTATGTATGTATGTATGTATGTATGTATGTATGTATGTATGTATAATGTGTATATATATATATATATGTATATGTATGACAAGGATGGTTGTCCGTTCGTCTGTTCCCTCCGTTCGTCTGTTCCCTCCGTTCGTCTGTTCCCTCCGTTCGTCTGTTCCCTCCGTTCGTCTGTTCCCTCCGTTCGTCTGTTCCCTCCGTTCGTCTGTTCCCTCCGTTCGTCCGTTCCCTGTTACACTGATTAACTGTGTGTGAGGTGCATTCCCAGCCAGTGTGTCCAGCTGGGGCCAATATGAGTCCTATGTGGGCTAACTTGTGGGTCCCACATAGGCCCCAGCTGGATTTGTCCATTGGCTCCACCCGGGGGGGCCTACTGTGTTAGCCCACGTGGGCAGGGCATAGGCTTTTTGTGGGCTAGCTCACGTAGGCTGGACATGGGTTTTGCATGGGTTATACATGGATTATTCCTGGGCCCCATGTGAATGTAAATGGGGTGTAAATCAATCCTGCATTAGCTACAACATCAAATTTGCTTTACTGTCAGTAGAAATATAGAATGGAGTGTATTTTTAGAGAGGATTTTGCTTGAAATGATCTTAAAGAACATCCTAACTTGGATCTGTCAAAACAAGCAAGTAATGGTAAATACTTTAATAATTCAATGGTGTTCCTGTGGTATTTGAAATGTCTTGGAACATCTCGCTGTGGTATTTCTGCTTCCAGAATACCAAGGGTGTGAACCTTCCAGAATACCAAGGGTGTGAACCTTCCAGAATACCAAGGGTGTGAACATTCCAGAACACCAAGGGTGTGAACCTTACAGAACACCAAGGGTGTGAACCTTCCAGAACACCAAGGGTGTGAACCTTCCAGAACACCAAGGGTGTGAACCTTCCAGAACACCAAGGGTGTGAACCTTCCAGAACACCAAGGGTGTGAACCTTCCAGAACACCAAGGGTGTGAACCTTCCAGAACACCAAGGGTGTGAACCTTCCAGAACACCAAGGGTGTGAACCTTCCAGAACACCAAGGGTGTGAACCTTCCAGAACACCAAAGGTGTGAACCTTCCAGAACACCAAGGGTGTGAACCTTCCAGAACACCAAGGGTGTGAACCTTCCAGAACACCAAGGGTGTGAACCTTCCAGAACACCAAGGGTGTGAACCTTCCAGAACACCAAGGGTGTGAACCTTCCAGAACACCAAGGGTGTGAACCTTCCAGAACACCAAGGGTGTGAACCTTCCAGAACACCAAGGGTGTGAACCTTCCAGAACACCAAGGGTGTGAACCTTCCAGGATACCAAGGGTGTGAACCTTCCAGAACACCAAGGGTGTGAACCTTCCAGGATACCAAGGGTGTGAACCTTCCAGAATACCAAGGGTGTGAACCTTCCATAATACCGAGGGTGTGAACCTTCCATAATACCGAGGGTGTGAACCTTCCAGGATACCAAGGGTCTGAACCTTCCAGAATACCAAAGGTGTGAACCTTCCAGAATACCAAGGGTGTGAATCTTCTAGGATACCAAGGGTGTGAACCTTCCATAATACCAAGAGTGTGAATCTTCTAGGATACCAAGGGTGTGATCGTCTGAAAGTTTTACGAAGATCAGATCCGTTCGCCCATCCCTGAGAGAAATGGCGCGCGACACCGAGACACACACACACACACACACACACACACACACACACACACACACACACACACACACACACACACACACACACACACACACACACACCTCTCCTATAGTATGTATAGATTTACTAAAAATCAAACATTTAATCCTCGACATTGAATCACCATCCGAAGTACCATAAAATTGACGATTCAGGTATTATCGATCTACATCCGGGTCTACAACATGGCCGCTGATTGGAAACTACAATGTTTCTTCAAACGGAACGATTCACTTCAGACAACAACAAACTCACGTTTAAAAACTGTAGTTGAACTGGTCTCGATGACACGTTGGCTGCCACTGCTGCTGTTGTAGACGTTTGGGCATGAACTTAAACCAGGAACAATCAGCAGTGTTAATCACCGAGGGAAAATTTTCAAAGTGAGCCGTAAACATGGACGTCTCTTGATACAATATGGCACCCACCGTAAATCTCGCGAGATCACGCCAGGGGGAAAAAAGTGAGATTACAGGAAGACCTGACGTCACTCCATACGAAATATTAGCTCACCTGCTGGAATGAAGTTATGCGATGCGATGGCGTGTCACCCGTTCGTCCGTCTGTCCGCCTGTCCGTCAACACTTGAAACTTCTTCTCCAAAACCGCTGATGAGATTGCGACTAAATTTGGCATGAATGATATTTGTTGTGTTGTGACTAAAGTTTGTTCATGGCATTTGCTTCATGCTTCATGGCATTTGCTGCATGCTTCATGGCATTTGCTTCATGCTTCATGGCATTTGCTTCATGCTTCATGGCATTTGTAGTAGTCTGTCGAGATACCTTACAGCATCTAAAAAAAAGTCGGGTTCTAAGGGGGTTTACCGGGGTCAAAGTGGGTCCAGGTTTGATCCCCAAAATAGGTTTTTTTGTTTGTTTGTTAAAAGTCTCATGATTATGTTAGTATGATTCTACATGTTGCCCTGTATTCTAGTACCACTGAAATAGGTTTAAAATACCTTTAGTCAGTGCAGTATTGTTTGTTCTACCAGGTGAGCACCAGGCCCTATGTTTATTGACCTCACTCCGCTCACGAACCACAGAAGTCAATTCTCATGCGTCTTACCTTATATGGACACACCTGCATGTATTGCTTAATTTGTTTTTTTGTTGTTGTTATAAAAACAGCTTCTACAGTTAAAATAACAACACGCATTCGATTTTAATATGATTCTTAAGAAATACAATATGCAGAAGATATATATATATAACTGCCATTTTTTTTTAACTTCTGAAAACAACATTGGCTTGGCACACCTGGGACCTACAAAGGGCCCAGTTAAAAAGCCACTCACCAGCCCAAGCCAGCTTTGTAAGGTGGGATATGACGTCAAAGAGTGTCGATCGAGTTGTAGAATGACATTGGCAGCCCAGATGGGATCCATGTGGAACCCAGTTAGATGCCCACCTCAGCCCATCCAAACCACCTATTTACCAGCTGGGCCCCATGTGGAACCCAGTTATATGCCCACCCAGAACCCAAGCCCACCTCAGCCCATCCATACCACCTATTTACCAGATGGGACCCATGTGGAAACCAGTTATATGCCCACCCAGAACCCAAGCCCACCTCAGCCCATCCTTACCACCTATTTACCAGATGGGACCCATGTGGAACCCAGTTAGAGCCCATCTCAGCCCATCCATACCACCTATTTACCAGATGGGACCCATGTGGAACCCAGTTAGAGCCCATCTCAGCCCATCCAAACCACCTATTTACCAGCTGGGCCCCATGTGGAACCCAGTTATATACCCACCCAGAACCCAAGCCCACCTCAGCCCATCCATACCACCTATTTACCAGATGGGACCCATGTGGAAACCAGTTATATGCCCACCCAGAACCCAAGCCCACCTCAGCCCATCCTTACCACCTATTTACCAGATGGGACCCATGTGGAACCCAGTTAGAGCCCACCTCAGCCCATCCATACCACCTATTTACCAGATGGGACCCATGTGGAAACCAGTTATATGCCCACCCAGAACCCAAGCCCACCTCAGCCCATCCTTACCACCTATTTACCAGATGGGACCCATGTGGAACCCAGTTAGAGCTCATCTCAGCCCATCCATACCACCTATTTACCAGATGGGACCCATGTGGAAACCAGTTATATGCCCACCCAGATCCCAAGCCCACCTCAGCCCATCCTTACCACCTATTTACCAGATGGGACCCATGTGGAACCCAGTTAGAGCCCATCTCAGCCCATCCATACCACCTATTTACCAGATGGGACCCATGTGGAACCCAGTTAGAGCTCATCTCAGCCCATCCATACCACCTATTTACCAGATGGGACCCATGTGGAAACCAGTTATATGCCCACCCACATCCCAAGCCCACCTCAGCCCATCCTTACCACCTATTTACCAGATGGGACCCATGTGGAACCCAGTTAGAGCCCACCTCAGTCCATCCATACCACCTATTACTAGCTGGGCCCCATGTGGAACCCAGTAAGATGCCCACCCAGAACCCAAGCCCACCTCAGCCCATCCATACCACCTATTTACCAGCTGGGCCCCAGCTGTGTGCCGGCAGGGCTGTTATTGGCTCCTGGCAAGATTGAATAATGTATCGTATATTCGTATAGGCTTACTAAAAGCTGATATTCGAAATCTAATTCCATATTTCACCATCAGAAGTCTTGGTCTTAATAATAATGTCGAGATCTCTGGAGTGAAATTGGAACAAAATTAGGGAAAAATGATGTTTAAAATTAAATAATAGGCTCCGCGAGGCGTGAGGTAAAAACGTCTCCAAAATTCATTTTTCGCTCTTTTAAAGGTAATTATTGTACGTCTGATTTTATTTTGCATCGTCCAGGGAAATCGGTCGCGATCTTTTTGGATTCAGATTCTACTTTTATTATACATTTTTAACGTATAGTAAGTAATACATACCGGTACAACATGGAATCACAGTTTGATTTTTAACAGTTCGTTAATGGACGACCTCGGCTGACAGGATGACGTCTGAGGTACGCACACTCTACTCGAAGCTGTCTCGCCTGGGTTTGAATCCCGACCCAGCTAGAAACGATCATCCCGGTGTTTCACAGACTGGGTGAATCATCAACGTGTGCCGTCCCTCCGATGGATGTTAAACCGTTAGGCGTCCCGTCTTACAACATTAGTTGGTGGATGATAAAGATCCCATGGTGGTCTTCACGAAGAGTGGACAAGCTATCGGCGGCACCCTGAACAAATTACAAATTCCTGCCCGAACTACTGCTGGGAATGCAATGGCAAACCACCCAGTATAACCATTGCTCAGGAAGCTGATTTGGTGGCACAGACGCTCAGTAACGAGTATGGTACAACAGATATCAAATATAACGAAATGGAAAACAAAATACTGCATTGGAGTCTTCAGAAGGAACCCGAATAAGCAAAGAGCAAAGATTGAGTCATCAGGAGGAACCTGGATTGGGTTCGGGTTTCGGCCGCTACTCCGCAACCCTCAAACCCATCCAGGCGCAGCCAAGTGAACCTTCCAGAAAAATCTCTGCAATAATTCACTTCTCCTTGGACAGATAGATGAAGAAAGAGAGAAAGAAAGAACAAGCAAGAATTAGAATGAATGACAATTCATTGTTTGACAATTCAGGGGACAATACCACTGGTGCTCACCTGGTAGAATAAACAGTTTACTGCACCGACTAAAGATATTTAAACCAATTTCAATGGTTGCTAGAAGACAGGGCAGCATGTACAATCATACTAATATAATCATAAGACGTTAAACAAACAAACAAAAAATATCTATTTTGGGGGGACCCCCCCCCCCCCCACCCCACAGACCACCTTAGACCCCGATTTTTCTAATGCCTTGAACAAACGTTGGTACATCACGGGTGGTGAAGGTTGTGTTCAAGTTACATCCAAATAGTGTGTGTAGTTTCTGAGGAAAAAGCAAATCCTATTTTGGGGGTCAAACCTGGATCCATTTTGACCCCCGGTAAACCCCCTTAGACCTCGATTTTTTTAAATGCTGTGAACAAACTTTAGTCACAACACAACAAACATCATTTGTGCCAAATTTGGTCGCAATCCCATCAGCCGTTTTGGAGAAGAAGTTTCAAGTGTTTACGGACTGACTGACGGACGAAATCCCACAACGAAACCACAATCATTTGGCACCCACAATATCGTGGTGGCCCTGCATAAGCTCCCCTGAACTTCGTTCCAGGTGAGCTAAACATTAGAAATAAATGTGAAAGAAACAAAGATCCCTAACTCCTAGCCCTAACTCCGAGCCCTAACTCCGAGCCCTAACTCCTAGCCCTAACTCCTAGCCCTAGCTCCTAGTATTAAGAGAATATAAGAATCATATAAGTAAGAGAGGGGAGGGAGAGGGATGTGAGGGGAGGGAGAGAGTGGGGGACACAGGGGAGTGGGGGGGAGAGGGGAGTGGTGGAGAGAGACAGTGTGGGAGGGAGGAGAGAGGAGCAGAGGGAGAAGGGGGAGGGCGGGAGAGAGAGGAGAAGACTACCTATGGAGAATATTCCAACAAAGTCACATGATGATTGGATGGAAGATGTGGCCGGCATTCCAAAAAGACTTATCTGCAGACTTGGTTTGCAGGGGATTTTGCACTTTTTTTTTAAAATAAATGCAAATACAAAAGGGATTCAAATGTCAAAAAACAACCAAACAAGGTAGGAATGACACCACAATATGACACCACATATTGTACTTTTGTTGTGGGATTGTGATGGAACAACATCAAAAGATGTCGTGAGGGTAATCCATAACAGAATTGTGGTGTCATATCGTGGTGTCATATCGTGGTGTCATATCATGGTGTCATATCGTGATGTCATATCGTTTTGTCATATCGTGATGTCATATCGTGGTGTCACATCGTGGTGTCACATCATGGTGTCATATGGTGATGTCATATCGTTTTGTCATATCGTGATGTCATATCGTGGTGTCACATCGTGGTGTCATATCGTGCTGTCATATTGTGGTGTCATATCAGGGTGTCATATCATGGTGTCATATTGTGTTGTCATATCGTGGTGTCATATTGTGGTGTCATATCGTGGTGTCATATCATGGTGTCATATCGTGGTGTCATATCGTGGTGTCACATCGTGGTGTCATATCGTGGTGTCATATTGTGGTGTCATATCGTGGTGTCATATCAGGGTGTCATATCGTGGTGTCATATCGTGGTGTCACATCGTGGTGTCATATTGTGGTGTCACATCATGGTGTCATATCATGGTGTCATATCATGATGTCAAATCGTGGTGTCATATCATGGTGTCATATCATGGTGTCATATCGTGGTGTCACATCGTGGTGTCATATCATGGTGTCATATCGTGGTGTCATATCATGGTGTCACATCGTGGTGTCATATTGTGGTGTCACATCATGGTGTCAAATCGTGGTGTCATATCATGGTGTCATATCATGGTGTCATATCGTGGTGTCACATCGTGGTGTCACATTGTGGTGTCATATCATGGTGTCATATTGTGGTGTCATATCGTGGTGTCATATCGTGGTGTCATATCGTGGTGTCATATCGTGGTGTCACATCGTGGTGTCATATCATGGTGTCATATCATGGTGTCATATCGTGGTGTCATATCGTGATGTCATATAGTTTTGTCATATCGTGATGTCATATCGTGGTGTCACATCGTGGTGTCATATCATGGTGTCATATTGTGGTGTCATATCGTGGTGTCATATCGTGGTGTCATATCGTGGTGTCATATCGTGGTGTCATATCGTGGTGTCATATCGTGGTGTCATATCGTGGTGTCATATCTTGGTGTCATATTGTGGTGTCATATTGTGGTGTCATATAATGGTGTCATATCGTGATGTCATATCGTGACGTCATATCGTTTTGTCATATCATGGTGTCATATCATGATGTCAAATCGTGGTGTCATATCATGGTGTCATATCATGGTGTCATATCGTGGTGTCACATCATGGTGTCATATCATGGTGTCATATCGTGGTGTCATATCATGGTGTCACATCGTGGTGTCATATTGTGGTGTCACATCATGGTGTCAAATCGTGGTGTCATATCATGGTGTCATATCATGGTGTCATATCGTGGTGTCACATCGTGGTGTCACATTGTGGTGTCATATCATGGTGTCATATTGTGGTGTCATATCGTGGTGTCATATCGTGGTGTCATATCGTGGTGTCATATCGTGGTGTCACATCGTGGTGTCATATCATGGTGTCATATCATGGTGTCATATCGTGGTGTCATATCGTGATGTCATATCGTTTTGTCATATCGTGATGTCATATCGTGGTGTCACATCGTGGTGTCATATCATGGTGTCATATTGTGGTGTCATATCGTGGTGGCATATCGTGGTGTCATATCGTGGTGTCATATCGTGGTGTCATATCGTGGTGTCATATCGTGGTGTCATATCGTGGTGTCATATCTTGGTGTCATATTGTGGTGTCATATTGTGGTGTCATATAATGGTGTCATATCGTGATGTCATATCGTGACGTCATATCGTTTTGTCATATCGTGATGTCATATCATGGTGTCATATCGTGGTGTCACATCGTGGTGTCATATCGTGGTGTCATATCGTGGTGTCATATCGTGGTGTCATATCGTGGTGTCATATTGTGGTGTCATATCGTGGTGTCATATCTTGGTGTCATATCGTGGTGTCATATTGTGGTGTCACATCATGGTGTCATATCATGGTGTCATATCATGATGTCAAATCGTGGTGTCATATCATGGTGTCATATCATGGTGTCATATCGTGGTGTCACATCGTGGTGTCATATCATGGTGTCATATCGTGGTGTCATATCATGGTGTCACATCGTGGTGTCATATTGTGGTGTCACATCATGGTGTCAAATCGTGGTGTCATATCATGGTGTCATATCATGGTGTCATATCGTGGTGTCACATCGTGGTGTCACATCGTGGTGTCATATCGTGGTGTCATATCGTGGTGTCACATCGTGGTGTCATATCATGGTGTCATATCATGGTGTCATATCGTGGTGTCATATCGTGATGTCATATCGTTTTGTCATATCGTGATGTCATATCGTGGTGTCACATCGTGGTGTCATATCATGGTGTCATATTGTGGTGTCATATCGTGGTGTCATATCGTGGTGTCATATCGTGGTGTCATATCGTGGTGTCATATCGTGGTGTCATATCGTGGTGTCATATCGTGGTGTCATATCTTGGTGTCATATTGTGGTGTCATATTGTGGTGTCATATAATGGTGTCATATCGTGATGTCATATCGTGACGTCATATCGTTTTGTCATATCATGGTGTCATATCATGATGTCAAATCGTGGTGTCATATCATGGTGTCATATCATGGTGTCATATCGTGGTGTCACATCATGGTGTCATATCATGGTGTCATATCGTGGTGTCATATCATGGTGTCACATCGTGGTGTCATATTGTGGTGTCACATCATGGTGTCAAATCGTGGTGTCATATCATGGTGTCATATCATGGTGTCATATCGTGGTGTCACATCGTGGTGTCACATTGTGGTGTCATATCATGGTGTCATATTGTGGTGTCATATCGTGGTGTCATATCGTGGTGTCATATCGTGGTGTCATATCGTGGTGTCACATCGTGGTGTCATATCATGGTGTCATATCATGGTGTCATATCGTGGTGTCATATCGTGATGTCATATCGTTTTGTCATATCGTGATGTCATATCGTGGTGTCACATCGTGGTGTCATATCATGGTGTCATATTGTGGTGGCATATCGTGGTGTCATATCGTGGTGTCATATCGTGGTGTCATATCGTGGTGTCATATCGTGGTGTCATATCGTGGTGTCATATCTTGGTGTCATATTGTGGTGTCATATTGTGGTGTCATATAATGGTGTCATATCGTGACGTCATATCGTTTTGTCATATCGTGATGTCATATCATGGTGTCATATCGTGGTGTCACATCGTGGTGTCATATCGTGGTGTCATATCGTGGTGTCATATCGTGGTGTCATATCGTGGTGTCATATTGTGGTGTCATATCGTGGTGTCATATCGTTTTGTCATATCGTGATGTCATATCATGGTGTCATATCGTGGTGTCACATCGTGGTGTCATATTGTGGTGTCATATCGTGGTGTCATATCGTGATGTCATATCGTGATGCCATATCGTTTTGTCATATCGTGATGTCATATCGTTTTGTCATATCATTTTGTCATATCGTGATGTCATATCGTTTTGTCATATCGTGATGTCATATCGTGGTGTCATATTGTGATGTAATTCCTACTTTGTTTGGTTGTTTGTTTTGAGATTTCATCCCTCTATGTATTTACATTAAACACATGAAATAATGCACACCTTACCTTGCAGATTACACGAGCATTACATAGCACATCCATCATGCTTACCACTGAATTAAACTGATTTTTCTACATACAATTTCTACAGGGTGAGTCATAAATCCCAGGATACGGTTTTAGCTAATTAAAATACAAGATTTGTTTATACCATGTGTTTAAAATGTTTTCTTTATACATCGTAGCTCGTCGGGCAATGCCGTCTGCAACAGCGTTTGTCTGTCCGTCCGGTGTATGTATGTAAGTTCCTAACAAACCCTAACCTCAACATTAATGCACTCCATGTCTAAGCAGGTATTGTAATCGTTGAATTAGCCCGAGTTGTTGGACTTTGGATTCTCGTCTGTCCGTCCGTCCATTCGTCCATCTATGCGTGCGGCCACAACAATATCTCAGACATGCATTCACCGATCGTGTTCAAACTTTGCACACAGATAATGAATAATGGCTTTCATATGCACTAAGTTTGACTTTAGTGCATATGTAAGCCATGATTGTAAGCTAAATGATGGTTTAAATTTGACCTTTTGACCTCTAAAATAGTTCGTTTCACAATTTGTGATGCACAATGCAATTTTCTTCAATCTCCAGGTTAATCGGATGAAAATTTATGATTTTTCAGATGTAAATTGATGATTTTAGAAGTTTGACATTGAGTTGACCTTGGACCTTTTGACCCCAAAATAGTTGGTTTTCTAATTATCTGATGCACGATGAAATTGCTCTTTAATTTTCAGGTTTATCAGATTAAAACTGATGATTGTTCAGATGGAAATTGATGATTTTAGAAGTTTGACATCGAGTTGACCTTTGACCTTTTGACCCCAAAAACAGTTGGTTTTCCAATTTATCTGATGCACTATGAAATTGCTCTTTGATTTTCAGGTTAATTGGATTAAAATTGATGATTGTTCAGATGAAAATTTGATGATTTTAGAAGTTTGACCTTGAGTTGACCTTTGACCTTTTGACATAAAAAATAGTTTGTTCCCCAATTTAGTGACTCAAAAATGCTGTTCAACTTTCAAGTAAATTGGATGAAAAATGACAATTTTAGAAATTTGATCTCAAGATGACCTTTGACCTCAAACTCAATAGGCTTCTTTCTTATGACCAAATCGACAGGTGAAGTTTCATAAATATTAGGTTAATATTGTGACCTGTAGGTGATTGACAGACAAACAAACAGACAGACAGACAGAATAATGCACAAGACCAACCAATATACCTGAATATTCTTCGATTTTGCAAGTAACAAACAGATGAAGTGTGGGTGAAAACAACCTCGATGTACCCTGATTGGTGGACGTAAAAAGGGAAGTTTCAAGAAAAAGATTCAATTCATGACTCAATTCCAAGGTATGTTTTTTGAGTGGAACATAAAATCCTTGTTAGTTGTTCGACCTTCTCTTTCACCCATACTCATTTCTTTCTTTCAGCTGTTACATACATCTACAGTCACGTGAAAAAGTAAGTACACCCCATGTAAAGTTTTGACTTTTTCAACATATTTCAACATACAGCGATTTGATCTTCATTTCAACAATATTGATAGATAAAGGTGATATAATATAACAAATATCATGAAACATTTACATTTTGTAGTCCATTGTATAATTTAAATAAACATAAATGCAAATTTCGCATGTGGAAAAAGTAAGTACACCCTTGGCTCCAATAGGTGGTATTGCCCCCTTTGGTAGAAACAACCATTTGGTCGTAAGCCAAACAGTTCAATCTTGGTTTCATCAGACCACAGAATCTTGTTTCTCACAGTCTGAGAGTCCTTTCGGTGCTTTTTTGCAAACTCCAAGCGGGCTTTCATGTGTCTTTCACTGAGGAGAGGCCTCCGTCTGGCCACTCTGCCATAAAGCCCAGATCGGTGGAGTGTTGCAGTGATGGTTGTCCTTCTGGAAGTTTCTCCCATCTCCACACAGGATCTCTGGAGCTCAGCCAGAGTGACCATCGGGTTCTGGGTCACCTCTCTTACCAAGGCCCTTCTCCCCCGATTGCTCAGTTTGGCCGGGCGGACAGCTCGAGGAAGAGTCCTTGTTGTTCCAAACTTCTTCCATTTAAGAATTATGGAGGCCACTGTGCTCTTGGGAACCTTCAATGCAGCAGAAATTGTTTTTTCGGCTTCCCCAGATCTGTGCCTCGACACAATCCTGTCTCTGAGCTCTGCAGGCAGTTCCTTCGACCTCATGGCTTGGTTTTTGCTCTGATATGCATTGTCAGCTGTGAGACCTTATATAGACAGGTGTGTGCCTTTCCAAATCATGTCCAATCAATTGAATTTACCACAGGTGGACCCCAATCAAGGTGTAGAAACATCTCAAATATGATCAAGAGAAATGGGAGGCACCTGAGCTAAATTTCAAGTGTCATAGCAAAGGGTATGAATACTTATGTCAATGTGATATTTCAGCTTTTTCTTTTTAAGAAACTTGCAAAACTTTCTAAAACCCTGTTTTCTCTTTGACATTATGGGGTATCGAGTGTAGATTGATGAGGGAAAAAATGAATTTAAACGATTTCAGCATAAGGCTGCAACATAACAAAATGTGAAAAAAGTGAAGGGGTCTGAATACTTTCTGAATGCACTGTAACTGTGCAATTTACATTATTTTCCCGTTTTTGCTAACCTAAACTTTTTTTTTAACCTCGACCAGTTTACTGTTTTCCTTTGTACCATTTCAGGTTTTTCACTAGACATTAAACTGCATAAATTTCAATAAAAACTGGAAAAATTGTGGTGTTCTTCAACTTTTTACCGGTAGTGTATATTAGATCAGGTCACTGAAAAGATCAGATTGTGCCTCGCCATTCTAAATTCCCTATAATAAAATTTACTTCCGTGAGTGTGTCAGGGGAGAGGGTATTGGGGGAGGGCAATTTTTAAAGTCACAAAACCGATTGGAGAAGGGGGATATTGTTGTCTAATAACATCAATATTATGCTATTATCAATTAGTGTTGTTATTACTTTTGTTATTAGAAGCATCCTTGGAAAAACGGCAATAAAGTTGCAGGAAGAGTCATGTTATTAACGCTTGTCGGGTATATAGATTACAGTAGATCTACGATCAGGTGCTATCGTCGACATGATGAGCATAGATTGCCTCACGGATGTCGGGATGCCTCCAAATTTCTTTCAGTTTAGTTTTCAACAGCATTATCGAATGTTTAAAGAGGGAATCATACGTGTTTGTGATTTACAATATTTTTCCTTCTGCTAGAGGCCGTTTTTCCCACGAAAACGGCACGATAAGTTGTTTATACACGTTAACACAGCCTTTGGAGATGGAGGGAACACCCCTTTGGGAGGGTTTGTTATTGGTATTAATATTGTTTTGTAAAACATTAATATTGTGCAATATTATAATTAACATTATTACTTTTGTTATTCGAAGCGACTTTGAAAAAGCGCCACGATAAAGCTATCTTGACACGGATATACACCTCAACATGCAACCCCTTGGTGGGGAAAACCCCCCCTGGGGAGGAGGAAAGGATAAATTCACTACAACCTCCATCATGTGACCCTTAGGCTTCCTGTCAAGTTTGGTTGAGATTAGATAAGTAACGATGGAATGTATCACAGTCAAAAATCGTCAGACAGACAGACAGACACCAAATACGTATTTTAGTATGATGAGGAAATTATGTGTGTGTTTCCACCCGTGACATTCATGGATTCTCCATTTGCAGATTCGCCATTGACTTGGTGCAGAATCATTCAGACTGGGTACGTTTTTTTTCCCCAAGTCGTTCACGAACCGGCTGTTCATGCCTGACGTTCGACTGAAGGTGGCGCAGGGGATGTGGAATTTATTGGATCATGGTTAAGCATTCACCGTTACCGCATTTTCTGTTTGCTTTCAGCCTCCCACCCGTGCGTAGCACGGGTAACCTCAAGTGTTAAGCTATAAAAAGGCATAAACATGAAAATTTGTTTGACATGCAACAGGTCTGACCTGGTGGAGACAATTTGTTCGTTTAATTACCATTCCCTCTCTCTCCCCTTTTTCATTCAAATCAAACAATTTTCCCTCAGAATACAGTGCATATCAAAAAAAAGGTAATCCGAATTCAAGGGGTTAATATGCAAAGGTTATTTAGTTTGACAATTTACATGTGGTTTACCAATTATGAGGAGATCCTCAGCTTTCAATTGATGCCTTTCATGCATCATTTATGTCACACATGACCGAGTCCATGTTCATTGAAAATGACAAGTTCAAATCGCATTTTTACAAGTTTGGCTAATCGATACAAGACAGTTTGAAATGGACACATTACTTGTTGGCTGCCAAGTTGATTATGTAAAATAGTTAAGCTGGTCTGGTAATTGCCGGTTGCATCATCCTTTGTTTAAGATGCGTATTTAAGATGGACCTACAGTGTATGGGTTTAGAGACGGTCTGAGTCATTGAAAAGATGGTTCAACTTACGACTGAACAGCGGACCTTCGTGGTTACAACCTTTCACCAAACTGTAAGTTTGCAGCGAACTCGTGATGCGTTCAGGGAACGTTTCCCAGAACGGGAGCCTCCAGCAGCCAAAACCATCTGGGCAAATGTTAGAAAATACCAAGAGCATGGCACTAGCTTCAACCGCAACAAGGAGAATTCTGGTAGGAGGCGTACTGGGCGATCAGAAATGAACATTGCAGCAGTAAGGCAGCAGGTTTTGGAGCATCCTAGGGATACCAGCGCAAGACAAAATGGGACGGGATTGCCTCCGGCAACATTCAACCGAATCACAAGACTGGACCTCCACCAACATCCATATCGGATTCACATCCGGCATCAACTTACGCCAGGGGATTTTGCCAGGAGGCTGGTGCTTGCCAGATGATTGATAGCACGTTGCGAAGCAGATGTCAATTTCCTGCGGTGTCTCGTTATCGGCGACGAAGCTGCTTTCGCCATGGATGGCAAGGTCAATACCCATAATGTTCTTGAATATGCACCGACAGGACAACCCCCGGAATTTAATTTTGACACCAACATGAATCGACAAAAGTGGACTGTTTGGTTGGAACTTTGTGGAAGTGGTCAAGTGATCGGACCATTTTTCTTTCAAAGGAATGTCAATGGTAACAGGTATCTGCAGATGATCAATGATGCAGTTTTACTGCAGCTGGAGGAGAACTTTGAGCGACAGGTTCGTGGTGTCTTCAGATATCTCTGGTGGGCCCAAGACGGCGCCCCAGCACATCGTCTTATCGCTGTCCGAGATCGACTGAGGGAACTCTTTGGAGACCGAGTCATCGCCCTCAACCATGCAGTGGAATGGCCGCCAAGATCACCTGACCTCACACCATGTGATTATTTCCTTTGGAGACATTTAAAGAACAAGGTTCACTCCTCCCCGTGTTCCGTGTGTCCCCGTGTTCATAACTCCTCCCCGTGATCTTGAACGAATTGCAGGGCTGTATTCGACATGAAGTTGATGCTTTGCGCAATGACCCAGCTATGGTGAGACGAGAAGTTCAGGGCATGTTCCGCCGCTTTGAGCTTTGTGTTGAAAGGGGAGGTGGACATGTTGAAGGTGTGGGTGCATAAAGGCCAATCATACCTGAGAAAAGTTCACATCTGACGTTCATTTTGCACCAATTATCCTGACTTGCATCGATTAGCCAAACTTGTAAAAATGCGATTTGAACTTGTCATTTTCAATGAACATGGACTCGGTCATGTGTGACAGCAATGATGCATGGAAGGTATCAATGGAAAGCTGAGGATCTCCTCTTAATTAGTAAACCACATGTAAATTGTCAAAATTAATAACCTTTGCATATTAACCCCTTGAATTCGGATTACCTTTTTTTTGATACGCACTGTAGAGTTGCAAAAATACTTCCTTAATTAATTTGGCCTGGCCAGTAAAACAAGATCTTTCAGTAAAACAAAATATTTATCTCTTATTACCTCCACCCCATTTTGGGTGTGTGACAAGGACGAATTGATTAGATTTTGTTGAACATCCGGATCCGATCATTTTTATTCACTGCCATTTCCGGATTATTCACTGCCATTTCCGGATTATTCACTGCCATTTCCGGATTATTCACTGCCATTTCCGGATTATTCACTGCCATTTCATTCAATGCAAATTATTGAATTCATATTCAAGAAAGTCTCATTATAAGCTCTATTTTCATTTGATATGAAATTGACTCCACATTAATGGTTTTTGGGGTTACCTGAAATTAGCAGTGGGCCACTAATTGTTGACCAACTTAGGCAGCAAAGCGTCAATAGTCAAGCCAAATTGCAGGCAGGTAGTTGATGCAGGAAGTTGATGGGAAACCAAATTTAGCTCCTGGCAACGAACAATTTTTCCTGTTTCCCAGGCAAAAAAATCGCATTTTTGGTAAGCAGCCAAAGATACAAGTGTACAGACTTGCATTGCATGATCTTTGCATGATCATGATCATGTACAGACAAACAAACTGATCTTTTACCCTTACCCGAGTAGAATCTCGCAGACAATAATTGTCAAAATGTTCCCTCTCATGTCTGTGCAAGCACAAAGCATCTTAATTTCTCAGTTGTGCATAAACAGAACTCTTTCCCTTCTCCCATGAGCCTGTAAAAATTAAATGGCCGCTCCTGCACACTTCTGTACTTATGTCCTGCTTTTGCATGGGCCATGCATACAAAATTCATACTTCCTCCAAATTAAATCGAGTTAACTTATTCATTTTCTTCAAAAGCTCAAGAGTTTGCTTTAATGTGTTTCTTGAGTTTACTGACTTGTCAGGCTTTCGTATCATCATATTTGGGTATCGCTGTCAGTGTCACCTCGTCCGGAGAGATTGAAACGTGTATATTATTGCTTTTACTAATCCCTGCAAAACAATATGAAAATTCTCAATCTTAATTTACTGTTAATAATTATCTTCCATTGAACCATCTTAAGAACCACCTTTTGGGGCCATTTTTCCCCGCAGAGCATGGGTTGGTCCTTTTTTGGGCACCATGGTCCCCTTTGTGAACCAATGTTTTATGGTCCGGATGCCCTTCCTGCCGCCAACCCTGTTAGTCGCCTCTTGCGACACAGGGAATTACCAGTGAGTTGGTACTCAATTTGCCGACCTCAGAAGGATGACAGGCTGAGTCAACCCCCCGGTGTTAATTTAGCGATTGACCGGGATTTGAACCCAGGATCTTAGGGTCCCAAGCCGGCACCCTAACCGCTAAGCCAACACCAGGCTCAAATTATCTGCCATTGGTCTAATGTAATCTTCAAACATTCACCTCTGAGCTATCATCCCAGTGTTTCACAGGCAGGATGATTCATCAAAGTGTGTGCCATCCTTCCCATCTGCCAGCATTAGTTGGTGGACAGTAAGGTATCCTTCATGAAGAGTAGGTGAGCCATCGCCGGTGCCATAAACAAATTACAAATTTCTGCCCTGACCAGCAGAGGGCATCGTTTCAACGGCACAGCCGCGCACTCAGCCAATGATGCCACCCCGCAGCCTTGTACACCATACGAAAGAGGAAGAAGATCAACCTGCTTAATCAAGTGGTACTCATCATAATTGTTGATTAAAACAGTAACTTCTTCCAAAATATCCAGTCCTCCACCGAAACATGAAGCGGACATACGTGTTCTTCCTTAGTTGGATTGTAAGAAATAAATCCTTTTGACATCCTTTTTAACAACATTGCAACTGAACGTTCAACGAATTCGAAGAACAAACTGATTCGGATTTTGCATATTTTTTACATTTCAGACAGTTGAAAATTCCCCCCCATAAACATAAAATTCCCCCCATAACGACAGCACAAGTGCAATTTAGAAAATGCAAGTGGACACAGCCAAAACGGTTCATTATATAAATGATCTGCCTTATAAAACACAAACATCAGTTTGTGTGTTTGTACAGATGTCTGTTTTGTTCTTATTCCATTGTTATAAGCACCATCAATCAAATCACAATTAATTAATACAGAATTTATACTGGAAGATATTTGAATAACATTGTCACTGTAAAACGTCCCAACTTTATAATTATTTTGAGTCTAATAGTTGATTTTGAAGTATGTTTTTGAATATCTATTACAATATTTTTTGATTCATCACCTTGGTCTTTCATAAGACGGGCAATTTCAGAAGATATTTGAGAAATCTCGTGAGCTCCGGGTGAAACTGTTATAGTTTTATATCCACTTCCTGAATTAGAACTAAACTTGATGTTTTTCTCTTTGATATTAAACAAGGTATTATAAGTTTCCATTGACAATGAAGATGCCTCATATTCTTTTGCGGGGTCAAGTTGTGGTGGGTAAGTATCTGTGTAATCTGTGTAATCTGTGTTCAAGGGAATGAAGCTGTGTAATCACTCGTTGTGAAATCAAAAGTAAGGATTGTGCTTCTCATCTTATGTAATATGTAATGAAATATCTTTGTATTGACATTTATTAATTATTTTCATGTTCATCAACTGGTCTAAAATGGCTGAGGCTTCATTAAAACAATTGTTGTTTCCAGCCTTCTTACTACCTAACAACAATAATAACCTATTAACTAATTGTGATGGGTCATTTGGAAGAAAACTAACACCCGAACCAAGCTTACTTAAAGCTTCAATAATATGTTTTTCCTTCTCATTGTTCCTACTTTTACCGGCAACAGAAACTCCATAATCAAGCGAATTTAGTAAATCAATATACACTCTAACATCCTCCTTTTTCATCTTCGACGGTTCATCAAAATAACTCGAAGCAATTTCCTCATGCTTGTACCTTGTCTTCCATGTTTGGTTAGAAGAAACATTAATCTCAGAGTTAATTTAACAGGTGATTTGGCAGAACTCAAAAATATCAATTCATCATTAAATATCAATACCTTTTGTTTATCAAGATAGAACTGGAGATGGTTCTTCTGCTGGTAGGTGACCAGCTAAAGTTTTGAATCTGTTGAATATTTATTGTTCTGAAGATCCTTCACAATATAATCAGGAAGTTAATTTACCTCTCTCAGTTGTCAAAATATTCCTTTATCATCATATTCTAATTCTACTAATTCTTCCTACATCATTTAACTAAAAGATTTTAGCATTTGAAGTTTTTAGGGGTATATTGTATGTATCATTTTTTGTTGAGAAGTTTTTAAAAGCGGTTTAAACAAGACCGAAAGTCTAACATCGGCGTAGCCGGGCTTGTTTGATACTTTCGTTGGAGAAGATAGTATTACCTGGGTGGGGATACCAGTTAGCAAATAATGTAAGTATTAAATTTTTTTTGCATTGAGACACTGGTTTATTCTATGTTTCGAGTCAACAATGAACCAACCATACATCGCTTCGATCTAGAAACTTTGCAATAACGACAAAGGGATTGCTGTGTCACGATTTTATTTACTATATTATTAGTACTAGCAAAGGTACCCGCCCTATGGGTGGGGTTTCAATTGGGAAGCCCAAATGAAAAGGCAAAATATCAGAAATTGAAGGCTTTTTATTTTAAACGATTCATATAAACATCCGTTGAATCATATCACAGGCAAATCATCAAAATCTGAACAGTACATGGCGCCCATTTTGAAAAAAGATTGAATTCTGCAAAACGGAAGCGGCCGCCACACGTCTTTCTCAGTCTCACGTTTATGTGTGAAGAGTGCGCGCCGAATCTGTAACATGGAAGCGGCCGCTACACCTGTTTCTCAGTCGCTTTGCACATGCTGCCACGTTACTTCGGAGCCGCACATTTATATATGAAGAGTTCGTCAGGAATCGATCTACTCTCTCCTGGTACGTAGAATTTCAACAAAAGCCACACCACTGTTCATATCGGTAAATATTATTCCATCATGTTTGGAAAAACTGGAAAATTGGAAAACTGGAAAACTTGGAAAAATTGGAAAAACAATATAGCCTATTTTACTCCAGGGGGTCCTAGGATTACCCACCCAAAATATCGTTTTGATCAGTTCAGCCATTTTTGCTGTACCTTCAAACGGACAGACAGACGGACGGACGGACATTTGGTGAATTATAGTAAGATTAACGCTATTATAATTATTACGAAAACAATACTACTGTATTAAGAAACCTGGGATAATTTGTCCGAAGCGACCTGAAGGTGAGCCATGAAGGCCTAAAGCCTGAGGCCTATACATACTGTGTCATTGGAAGACCCGTAACATCTATGCTTTCGATATTTGATGGTCATTTTAACAATCGGTTTGTTCGTGTTTTACACAGAACGAAAAACGTAAAGGAAGAGCATTGCGATTGTGCTATATGACAGGTTTGACGATATGTTCGGCCTGAACGGCATATAAACGTGTGTGGAGAGTCAGCTGCCATACCGCCGTAATGACATCACACCACCCCAGTCGTGTGACAAGATCCTCAGCTGTGATTGGTGTACGTTTGAGGGGACATACGGACAAACAAACACTGTTCTAGACGGCTCTGCCCTATGAACTACGCCGCAAAAATTTCTCTTGTTTTCTTTCAAACACTTCTTCCCCCTTTAGTTTTTGTCGGCGTTTATTATTTATGCCTTCCTGTTGCTTTACAATTTTCGAAACTATCTCCTGATGTTCATTAAACTTTCTTGCTCTCTCTTGCATATTCATATTCTGTATTTATTTATGGAAAAATATCCTTTAGTATCTTAGAACCTCAAGTTATCCTCGACTGAATTGTAAAGGTCTATCGGAAATTTTTCCTTTTCCTCATCATTAAAGTAGATGTGTTCAAATAAATCCTTTTCTTTAAATAATTTACCAAATTCTTTATTAGCATTAATACGAGTTGTAATTTCTTCTTCACTAATACCGGTATCTCTGCTATCGTATATGTTGTCGTTGAGTTTCTTCATCAACATCAAAACCAAATGATGAAACCTTAACTCCATTATCACTCAGATGTTTCATAATTTGTTTCATTCCTTCTGGATTAGTTTCGAGAATCCCAAGACCACCAGATTTTAGTTTCTTTAACTCACTCTTACAATGTAAATATTTTGTAATGCTTCGAGAAACCTCCTCAAATATTTGTCCTTCGTTTCTCAATTGAATATGTTCCTCCATTGAAATGTAGTAATAATCTTCACCTTTTACTTCTCCTGGTCGCATTGCTCTCGTTATCATTGATACAATACGAATCACAGGGTGCTTTAAAAAAAAAAAGGACCTGCAATCTTTTTTATTTTCACTATTCAAGAGCCTAGATTTATGAAAGTTTATTTCCCAAAAGCAGATTTACCCACAATATTAATAATAACAGCTGACATTTGGAATATTAATCTATATAATTGTTTATGAATTAAAATATATCATTTAATCTCATCTTGTTTCACAATGATATATTTATATTTTCCAGTCGTGTGTTTCATATAATCCTCAAATTCCTTTTTACTACATAATGTTGTACTTTGATTGAATTTTAAAGAATCTCTCCAAACATTATTTATATCGATGGAATTTAACTTGAATAAAATAAAAGTATTAGTATTGTTTCTTATTGAGTGACGAGGGAGTTGAAATACGATTGACTAAGATAAATACAATATTACAAGAAGATCGCCGCCCTCTGGTGTAGTCGCGATCCATAACCGCTTGGTTTATTTTATGAACACAATCAACAAAGATAATATGGTTATTTTTTGATTTATCCAAATCTTGGGGTGAAGGTATATCATCCATATTATCACTGAGAATACAAGTTATGGGTTTTGAATTATTTTCACATTTTTTATTATCACAAAATAATTGTGTTATATCTTCAAATATATAATCATTTAGTTTATTTTGAAGTTAAAATAAACCAACAATATCTTATTTGTGAAGATCTACATTAAATCAATGTGAGAGTAGTTGATACTCGGGTTGAAAGCTTGACTTTGTGAAAATTATTAAAATCTAAAAAGTTATATACATATATACTGTACCTGTAAATATAATGGGTTTCAAGTCTGGGCTTTGGCTGGGCCACACAATAATCAGGAATTCACGTTATTGGTCTGAAGCCATTCCAGTGTTGCTTTGACTGTATGCTTAGGGTCATTGTCCTGTTGGAATGTAAATCTTGGCCACAGTCTAAGGTGTTTTGCACTCTCCAGCAGGTTCTCCTCAAGGATTTACCTGTATTTGGCTCCATTAATTGTTCTCTCTCCTTACTAGCCACCTGGTCTCTACTGCCTCAAGTTGAACGAGGTCTCTACCAACGTCCCTACTCTAACCAAGTCTTCACCTGCAGCAACGTTATAATCCATTAGCAGGGGCGGGGCTTAAAAGTGGATCGAAACGAGCTTCTTATCCCTGGCCTCGCCAGATCTCTGCATCGAGTCGTGTCCAGTCGGCCATTCACGATGACATAAGATATATGTATAAATGTATTTCTGCCGCTGAAAAGCTTCCCCATAGCATGATGCTGCCACCACCATGTTTCATTGTTGGCATGGTGTTAGATGGGAGATGAGCTGTCCTCAGTTTCCACCAGACGAAGTGCTTTGCAAGCAGGACAATGACTTCAATTTTCGTCTCATCAGACCACAGAATATTTTGCTTCATGATCTGAGTCTTTCGTCACGTGCCTTTTTGCAAACTACAGGCATGCTGTCATGTGCCTTTTTTCGGAGTGGCTTCCGTCTGGCCATTTTCCCATAAAGCCGAGATTTTTGATGGGCTGCAGAGACAGTCGCCCATCCGTAAGGTTCTCCCATCTCTGCCAAGGACTCTGTTGTGCTGTCAGATTGGTCACTGGGTTCTTGGTCACCTCCGGGTTGCTCGGTTTGGTCGGACGGTCAGCTCTCGGAAGATTCTGGGTAGTTACATATTCTTTCCATTTCCTAATCATGGTGCTCGCTGTGCCCTTGGAAACTTTCAACACTCTAGAAATTGTTTAAAACCCATCCCCATATATATGCCTCCGCTACAGACAGTTCCTTGGTCTACATGGTAGAGTTCTGCCCCTTGACTTACACTGTCAAATGTGGCACCTTCTATAGAAAGATGTGTTTCTTTCCAAATCATGTTGAATCAATTGAATTGGCCACAGTTGGCCTGCAATCAAGTTGTAGAGACATCTCAAGGACGATCAAAGGAAATTTGATGCATCTGAGTCTAGTTGCGTGGAGAGTGTTGATGGACAGTAATCTTCAAATGATGCCACATATTTTCGATTGGATTTAGGTCGGGGCTCTGACTGGTCCACTCAAGGACATTTATCTTTTTCTTCCTTATCCACTCCAGTGGAGCCTCGGCTGTGTGCTTTGGGTCATTGTTATGCTGAAAGGTGAAGTCCCGTCCCAATTTCAGCTTTCCTGCAGAGGGCAGCAGGTTTTCCTCTCGGATTTCCCTGTATTTTGCTCCATCCATTTTCCCTTCTATCCTGATAAGTGCCCCAGTCCCTGCTGATCCACATAACATGATGCTGCTACCACCATGCTTCACAGTAGGGATGGTGTTCTTTTGGTGTGATGTGGTGTTGGGTTTGTGCCAAACGTAAGGTTTTGCATTTAGGCCAAAAAGTTATATCTTGGTTTCGTCAGATCACAAAACATTTTGCCACATGGCTTCGGAATCTCCGGAGTGGTTTTTTTGCATGATGATGATGATGATGAAGATTTTTTTTTTTTTCACATACCTCAAACAGGATTCAAGGTGGGCTTTTTGGGGTAATGGCATCCTTTTGGCCACCAAACTGTACAGGCCAGATTTGTGGAGTGCTTGGGATATTGTTGTCACATGCACACAGTGACCAGTCTTAGCCATAGAGGCCTGTAGCTCTTTCAAAGTTGCTATTGGCCTCTCGGTGGCCTCTCTGATCAGTCTCCTCCTTGCTTGGTCATCCCATTTGGAGGGATGGCCTAATCTAGGCAAGGTCTTGGTGGTATCATACGCCTTCCACTTCTTAATGATTGTCTTGATTGTGCTCCAATGGATACTCAAGGCCTTCGAAATATGTTTATACCCATCCCCTGATCTGTGCCTTTCCACAACTTTATCCAGGAAGTATTTTGAATGCTCCTTGGTGCTCATGGTTGAGTCTTTGCTGTGAAATGCACTACCCAGCAGTGGAAACCCATAGGAAGAGCCGATTTTATTTGGAAAATAATCAGAATCACTACAATCTAAAACAGGTGGAGGTCAATTAAGTTGGTGTGTGATTTTGAAGGTTAATTTTTAATTGCTATTATAAAGAGGATGGACACTTATCCAACCAATATATTTTAGTTTTGTAGTTTTAATTTATTTTATGAAATTTGTAGAATTCGTCTTACACTTTGAAGTTGTGGAATAGGGTTAAGGTGCAAATAAAGGTGGAAAAAAGTCTGATTTAATGCATTTTAATTCCAGGCTATAAGGCAACAAAAGGTGAAATTTTGAAAGGGGGTGTAGACTTTCTATCGGCACTGTATATCTCTAATGTATGTATATCCTGTTGAAGAGTGTTGGTGCTGCCGTTTCTCGGCAAGGGTCATGCTTGGTGGTTTTGCATCCCTCTCCCAGCAGGAGTAAGTGTAGGAGTTTTTAATTTGTTCATGATGCCTGAGATAGCTCTCCTACTCTTAACGAAGGACACTGTGGGATTTTTAACGCCCATCAACTAACTACTCAGTCTGACGGACAACACCCACATTAATGAATGACCCTGCCTGTGTAACACTGGGATGACAGTTCATAGCCGGAACAATATTCAAACCCAGACTAGACAGCTTAGAAGAGAGTCATGCGCACTTGTCGACCACCCTGCCAGCCGAGTCATCTATCACGATGATATAGATGTTCATTTGCAATCACTTCTGTCTGTGTGTCTGTCCGGGTCGTAACTTCATGTTTTACCATTTTGAGCTTTGGTCATCAAATTTTCAACAAAGCTTTATTATGAGAATATGGAGAAGACAAATTAATAATTTGGTCAAAAAGTCAAAGGTCAACGTCACAAAATCGTTATTTTTCATCCAATTGTCCTGAAATTTTTCTAATTTGCATATTGGGTCACTGAATTTATTCACCAATCAAAAGCTAGAAGCTGATTGTTTTTGGTTTTTTTTTTTGCTTAAACGGTCAAAGGTCAAGGTTGCATAAAATGTCAATATGTCATTGATCCAATATACAGGTAGGGAACAAAAAAATAGGACTATGGGTGCTGAAGCTCACCTGGATCAGGAGCAATAGTCAATGACGTCATAAAATATCGAAAGTTTGTTCATGCGCAGAATCTGAGGTTGAATGGAAGCTCTCTCTCAATGTTGACTACAGTGATGCATGTTTACAGATCATGCTTTTAGCGCCCCCTGTAGATTAGAGCAGGAATTGTTTTTACCGTTTTAGGCCTGATTTCAACCTGTTAATGAGTGCAGATTTTGATGCGGTCAATACACCTTCGTTAGATATCAGATATGAAGCTTGCGTCCAAGTTTCATCAAAATCTTGTGTTTGGACCAAGCGATAATGACTGGAGTGTTTGCCCACTGGTTTGCAGACTCCAGGTGAGCTAAAAATGGACAAACCAATGAAAAGTCACATAATAAGGCGAACACAATAAGTGTCTGGAATTCTCCAGGAGGGATGCGGCACCATTCTTCCACGAGAAAGTTGATCAACTCACGCCTGTTTGATGGAGGTGGAAAATGCTGTCTCAGGCATCGTTGCAGAATATCCCATAAATGCTCAATTAGGTTCAGATCTAGTGACTGAGAAGGCCATAACATTTGGATAACATAAGTGTTATGCTCATCAAACCATTGGGCGACGACGAGTGCGCTGGGGACGGGGGTGTTCGAGCTTCATTTCAATGGAATGTTACATTTTGAACACGAATCGGAACATAAATCGCAAAACAAACCTGCAGTTTAGCAGTATTTGGCTCTGGATTCGTTCCAATCAAACATGCACAGAGAGGAGTGAGATCATTTCAAAGCGGTGAAGCAGCTTCAATATTTGGCTATGTCTGTCCGTCCATCAAAAATGAAGAAGAAAGCCTTTCTAACCCACTGTGTTGAATTCTAAAGGGTAATTCTAAAGTGTTATAAAGGGTAATTATAATAGGTTCTAAAGGGTAATTCTAAAGGGTTATAAAGGGTAATTATAATAGGTTATAAAGGGTAATTCTAAAGGGTTATAAAGGGTAATTCTAGAGGGTAATTCTAAAGTGTTGTGAAGGGTAATTCTAAAGGGTGATTCTGAAGGGTAATTCTAAAGGGTAATTCTAAAGGGTAATTCCAAAGGGTAATTCTAAAGGGTAATTCTAAAGGGTAATTCTAAAGGATAATTCTAAAGGGTAATTCCAGACGGTAATTCTGAAGGGTAATTCTAGACGGTAATTCTAAAGGATAATTCTAGACGGTAATTCTAAAGGGTAATTCAAGACGGTAATTCTAAAGGATAAATCTAAAGGGTAATTCTAGACGGTAATTCTAAAGGGTAATTCAAGACGGTAATTCTAAAGGGTAAATCTAAAGGGTAATTCTAGACGGTAATTCTAAAGGGTAATTCAAGACGGTAATTCTAAAGGGTAATTCTAAAGGGTAATTCCAAAGGGTAATTCTAAAGGGTAATTCTAAAGGATAATTCTAAAGGGTAATTCCAGACGGTAATTCTGAAGGGTAATTCTAGACGGTAATTCTAAAGGATAATTCTAGACGGTAATTCTAAAGGGTAATTCTAGACGGTAATTCTAAAGGATAAATCTAAAGGGTAATTCTAGACGGTAATTCTAAAGGGTAATTCAAGACGGTAATTCTAAAGGGTAAATCTAAAGGGCAATTCTAAAGGGTAATTCTAGACGGTAATTCTAAAGGGTAATTCTAGACGGTGGTTCTAAAGGGTAATTCCAGACGGTACTTTTAACGGGTAATTCTAAAGGGCAATTCTAAAGGGTAATTGTAGAGGGTAATTCTAGACGGTAATTCTAAAGGGTAATTCTAAAGGGTAATTCTAGACGGTAATTCTGAAGGGTAATTCTAAAGGGTAATTCTAAAGGGTAATTCTAGACGGTAATTCTAAAGGGTAATTCTAAAGGGTAATTCTAGACGGTAATTCTGAAGGGTAATTCTAAAGGGTAATTCTAAAGGGTAATTCTAGATGGTAATTCTAGACGGTAATTCTAAAGGGTAATTCTAGACGGTAATTCTAAAGGGTAATTCTAGACGGTAATTCTAAAGGATAATTCGAAAGGGTAATTCCAAAGGGTAATTCCAAAGGGTAATTCAAAAGGGTGATTCTTGAGGGTAATTCTAAAGGGTAATTCTAAAGGGTAATTCTAAAGGGTAATTCTGAAGGGTGATTCTGAAGGGTAATTCTAAAGGGTAATTCCAAAGGGTAATTCTAGAGGGTAATTCTAAAGGGTAATTCTAGACAGTAATTCTGAAGGGTAATTCTAAACGGTAATTCTAGAGGGTAATTCTAAAGGGTAATTCTAGACGGTAATTCTAAAGGGTAATTCTAAAGGGTAATTCTAAAGGGTAATTCTGAAGGGTGATTCTGAAGGGTAATTCTAAAGGGTAATTCCAAAGGGTAATTCTAGAGGGTAATTCTAGACGGTAATTCTAAAGGGTAATTCTAAAGGGTAATTCTAGACGGTAATTCTAAAGGGTAATTCTAAAGGGTAATTCTAAAGGGTAATTCTGAAGGGTGATTCTGAAGGGTGATTCTGAAGGGTAATTCCAAGGGGTAATTCTAGAGGGTAATTCTAAAGGGTAATTCTAGACGGTAATTCTAAAGGGTAATTCTAAAGGGTAATTCTAAAGGGTAATTCTGAAGGGTGATTCTGAAGGGTGATTCTGAAGGGTAATTCTAAAGGGTAATTCCAAAGGGTAATTCTAGAGGGTAATTCTAAAGGGTAATTCTAGACAGTAATTCTAAAGGGTAATTCTAAAGGGTAATTCTAGACGGTAATTCTGAAGGGTAATTCTAAAGGGTAATTCTAAAGGGTAATTCTAGATGGTAATTCTAGACGGTAATTCTAAAGGGTAATTCTAGACGGTAATTCTAAAGGGTAATTCTAGACGGTAATTCTAAAGGATAATTCGAAAGGGTGATTCTTGAGGGTAATTCTAAAGGGTAATTCTAAAGGGTAATTCTAAAGGGTAATTCTGAAGGGTGATTCTGAAGGGTGATTCTTGAGGGTAATTCTAAAGGGTAATTCAAAAGGGTGATTCTTGAGGGTAATTCTAAAGGGTAATTCCAAAGGGTAATTCTAAAGGGTAATTCAAAAGGGTGATTCTTGAGGGTAATTCTAAAGGGTAATTCTAAAGGGTAATTCTAAAGGGTAATTCTGAAGGGTGATTCTGAAGGGTAATTCTAAAGGGTAATTCCAAAGGGTAATTCTAGAGGGTAATTCTAAAGGGTAATTCTGGAGGGTAATTCCAAAGGGTAATTCTAAAGGGTGATTCTTGAGGGTAATTCCAAAGGGTAATTCTAGATGGTAATTCCAAAGGGTAATTCTAAAGGGTAATTCAAAAGTGTTATAAAGGGTAATTCAAAAGGGTAATTATAGAGGGTGATTCAAAAGGGTAATTCTCGAGGGTAATTCTAAAAGGTAATTCTAAAGTGTTATATAGGGTAATTCTAAAGCGTAATTCTAAAGGGTAATTCTAGAGGGTAATGGAACACCTGACCCTGCGCAGTCTTGAGAAAAAAGGTCATGGGCGGGGTCTGTGAGCAGCAAATTTGATTTGTCAAGATGACAAAAAATGCTGATATATTTTGTCCATGTACTACTAAATGGAAGTTTTGAAAATGCCAAGAATGTTACTTGTGTTCCGCAGTTTTAAGGTATATGATTCAATTGAAATAATATTAAGATTTTAAAGCCTGCAGAAAAAAAAATTCCGGAAGTTTACCACCATGTCTCTTTCACCACCTTATTTAAAATGCTGCATTAGTTATTTGTGCCTGTTGTTTGTGTATGATATCGATAAATATATCGCTTTATCATATCGCTGATATTTTGTTTGACTGCCAGACAGACAGAGTAAAAAAATCTGACCCGTGTCCAAAGGAATCGGTTCAGTTTGGAATTTTTAATATGAAATAGGTAAAGCCTAGAAACGAACGAAACCTTTTAGAATTACTTTTTGAGTTAGTTTTAACTTTTTAACTTTTTAACTTTAAAAATTTTAACTTTTAGAATTTAAGAATTTTAGAATAATCACCCTTTAGAACGCATTAGAATTACACTTTTATAACACTCTAGAATTACCCTCTAAAATCACCCTTTAGAATTACCCTTTAGATTTACCCTTTAGAATTACCCTTTAGAATTACCCTTTAGAATCACCCTCTAAAATCACCCTTTAGAATTAACCTTTAGAATTAACCTTTAGAATTACCCTTTTATAACACTCTAGAATTACCCTCTAAAATCACCCTTTAGAATTACCCTTTAGAATTACCCTTTAGAATTACCCTTTAGAATCACCCTCTAAAATCACCCTTTAGAATTAACCTTTAGAATTACCCTTTAGAATCACCCTCTAAAATCACCCGTTAGAATTAACCTTTAGAATTAACCTTTAGAATTACCCTTTAGAATCACCCTCTGGAATTACCCTTTAGAATTACCCTTTAGAATTACCCTTTAGAATCACACTCTAGAATTACCCTTTAGAATTACCCTTATGAATTACACTTTATAATTACCCTTTAGAACTACCCTTTGGAATTACCCTTTAGAATTACCCTTAAGAATTACCCTTTAGAATTACCCTTTCGAATTATCCTTTAGAATTACCGTCTAGAATTACCCTTTAGAATTACCGTCTAGAATTACCCTTTAGAATTACCGTCTAGAATTACCGTCTAGAATTATCCTTTTGAATTACCCTTTAGAATTACCCTTTAGAATTACCGTCTAGAATTACCCTTTAGAATTACCGTCTCGAATTACCGTCTAGAATTACCCTTTAGAATTACCCTTTAGAATTACCCTTTCGAATTACCCTTTAGAATTACCCTTTAGAATTACCCTTTAGAATTACCCTTTAGAATTACCCTTTAGAATCACCCTTTAGAATTACCCTTAAGAATCACCCTTTAGAATCACCCTTTTGAATTACCCTTTAGAATTACCCTTTAGAATTACCCTTTAGAATTACCCTTTAGAATTACCCTTTAGAATTACCCTTTAGAATTACCCTTTAGAATTACCCTTTAGAATCACCCTTTAGAATCACCCTTTAGAATTACCCTTTAGAATCACCCTTTTGAATTACCCTTTAGAATCACCCTTTAGAATTACCCTTAAGAATCACCCTTTAGAATCACCCTTTTGAATTACCCTTTCGAATTACCCTTTAGAATTACCCTTAGGAATTACCCTTAAGATTCAGCCTTTTGAATTACCCTTTCGAATTACCCTTTAGAATTACCCTTCAGAATCACCCTTCAGAATTACCCTTTAGAATTACCCTTTAGAATTACCCTTTAGAATTACCCTCAAGAATCACCCTTTTGAATTACCCTTTAGAATTACCCTTTGGAATTACCCTTTCGAATTATCCTTTAGAATTACCGTCTAGAATTACCCTTTAGAATTACCGTCGAGAATTACCCTTTAGAATTACTATCTAGAATTACCGTCTAGAATTACCCTTTAGAATTACCCTTTAGAATTACCCTTTAGAATTACCATCTAGAATTACCCTTTAGAATTACCGTCTAGAATTACCGTCTAGAATTACCCTTTAGAATTACCCTTTAGAATTACCGTCTAGAATTACCCTTTAGAATTACCCTTTAGAATTACCGTCTAGAATTACCGTCTAGAATTACCCTTTAGAATTACCCTTTAGAATTACCCTTTAGAATTACCCTTTAGAATTACCGTCTAGAATTACCCTTTAGAATTACCGTCTAGAATTACCCTTTAGAATTACCCTTTAGAATTACCGTCTAGAATTACCCTTTAGAATTACCCTTTAGAATTACCCTTTAGAATTACCGTCTAGAATTACCCTTTAGAATTACCGTCTAGAATTACCGTCTCGAATTACCCTTTAGAATTACCCTTTAGAATTACCCTTTAGAATTACCGTCTAGAATTACCCTTTAGAATTACCGTCTAGAATTACCGTCTAGAATTACCCTTTAGAATTACCGTCTAGAATTACCGTCTAGAATTACCCTTTAGAATTACCCTTTAGAATTACCCTTTCGAATTACCCTTTAGAATTACCCTTTAGAATTACCCTTTAGAATTACCGTTTAGAATTACCCTTTTGAATTACCCTTTAGAATCACCCTTTAGAATTACCCTTAAGAATCACCCTTTAGAATCACCCTTTTGAATTACCCTTTAGAATTACCCTTTAGAATTACCCTTTAGAATTACCCTTTAGAATTACCCTTTAGAATTACCCTTTAGAATTACCCTTTAGAATTACCCTTTAGAATCACCCTTTAGAATTACCCTTTAGAATTACCCTTTAGAATCACCCTTTTGAATTACCCTTTAGAATCACCCTTTAGAATTACCCTTTAGAATTACCCTTAAGAATCACCCTTTAGAATCACCCTTTTGAATTACCCTTTAGAATTACCCTTTAGAATTACCCTTTAGAATTACCCTTTAGAATTACCCTTTAGAATTACCCTTTAGAATTACCCTTTAGAATCACCCTTTAGAATCACCCTTTAGAATTACCCTTAAGAATCACCCTTTAGAATCACCCTTTTGAATTACCCTTTTGAATTAGTAATAATTTGGGATCGTAATAGTAATAATGCAGCGTACATGTTATTAAAGACACGATTGATTTGTACTCCTTGTAGACGTTGGCTTTGTAGAAAAGTTTTGCTGGGAACAAAGGTGTGGCAGAGAGTTAGATGAAAGCAATTTGTCTTCAAAATCGACATTGATTGAGGACTGTTTTTTTTTTTGAGAGGCTCGCCCAAAATATAGTTTTGTTATTTTGATGCATTTTATAATATCCTCTTTTTCTCAGTGTTGCCATGAGGCGAAACAAGTATGCTGTATCTGCTTGTCAACCTCAAATAACAAGTCAAACTTGGCATCCCCATCTTCTTGCAGCAGGTGACCTATCGAGCTACATCTCCTACTCAGTGGGTGTCAACCATATTTAGGGGCCTTGATGCGGTACTATGCAGCGCATTCATTGTTCGATGAACCCTGGCATTTCCAATAAGATTGGAGGATCTTTTGGGGTTTTAACTTTCGCAAATGTGGGCCAGGCATGTCAGGACGCACAACATTTGGAGCCTTTGAGGCAAAGGATATCTGATTACTCATGACAATTACCTGATATGTGTATATGAAGCGACTTGATACATGTTTGTCAGCATTTAATTTTATTACCAAACAAACGCAAACATTTCAATATTGTTTCAATAAATTTTAAAAAGACAATTTAATATTTATCCGATTAGGATTTGTATATTTGGAGCTCAATGCTAGAGCATGGTTAGCCATATATCTGCGATCGCAAAGTGATCACCAAGGTAAGCCTCCCCTGGTTTACCCTTGGGAAAATCGCTCACGACTTACCTTTGGCCCACTATGCAATGTTGGTCATATTTTATTACCTGATTACTCATGACAAGCACCGCCGTGCAGCACATATAGACGGAATTGGGAGGGAGAGGTGTACAATAATTGATCGATTCATTGCATAATGAAAATAAATAAATAATTATCGTAAAAGAATCAATTTCTTAATCAATTGGCTAATAGCATATCTAAACCACCACCGTTTCTTTTGAATCTGTAACTTTTTTGAAATTAATGAAGTAATTAATCGATTAATTAATTAATAAATAAATCAAAATTACCCTTTATGGCCAAATCACTTGGTTACTGTCGTGTCCAAATATCCGCTTCCTAACTCAAAATGTGCCTGAGAGATATCGGTTGGACAAACAAAACAAACAAGAAATATGTCGTGCAGAGCACGATACTTGCGAAATCCATAAAATAAGTTGTTGGCCTATGATGACCTCAAAAATAATTGGTGGTTGAATTCAGTGACCAGTTATGCAAATCCTCTTCAAATTTCAAGTTAATTGGATGAAAATTGAGGATTTTAGAAATTTGGCCTATGTTGACCATTTGGCCTATGTTGACCTCAAAAATAATTGGTGGTTGAATTCAGTGACCAGATATGCAAATCCTCTTCAAATTTCAAGTTAATTGCATCAAAATTGAGGATTTTAGAAATTTGGCCTATGTTGCCATTTTGACCTATGTTGACCACAAAAATGGTGGTTGAATTCAGTGACCAGATATGCAAATACTGTTCAAATTTCAAGTCAATCGGATGAAAATTGAGGATTTTAGAAATTTGGCCTGTGTTGACCTTTTGACCCATGTTGACCTCAAAATAATTGGTGGTTGAATTCAGTGACTAGTTATGCAAATCCTGTTCAAATTTCAAGTCAATCGGATGAAAATTGATGATTTTAGAGATTTGACAGAGTTGTTGACCTTTGGCCTATGTTGACCTTTTTACCTCAAAATCAATAGGCTTCTTGTTCAAGACCAACTCTACTATTTCCTGAAGTTTTGTAAAGATCGGTTTAAATTTTGTGAGTTGTAGCTGATTGACATACAGACAAACAGAAAGAATAATGCACATGACCAACCAATATATTTGTAAAAATCTTTGATTTAAGCAAGTAACAAGAAAGAAAACAAGAAAACAAACGGAGTGAAGACTCAGTACGTCCTTTCAGCGTGGTCTTCGCCGTGCACCAAAGGTGATGACGTCATGCCTGGAGATGGAATAGCGAAGGGCGGTGTACAATAAAACTACAAAATAACCCATAGAGATTCGATAGGCCACTCTCAGCAAGTGTCAGTTTCACATGATACCTGGTGTTAGTGTCATGTGGAACATGACAGACATGTCGGTATGTGACACACGTCCACATTCGTTAAGCGGCCATCGGGATGCACCATATCAATTAAAGTTGAAATCTCCTCGCTACATTAGTTTGTAGTTGACGTCCAATCATCAGCCGAGGCATTCGTGCGCACCTGACACCTGCACTTGTCCCGGTGAAGATCACAGGTGAGATGAAAGAAGAAGGAATGGGGTGTAGTTCAGAATGCAGTGTTACACATGCTGAAACCGACACCTGCACAGGTAGGGAATGAGTCACGTTTGCATGAACAAATTCAAGTGCTGCCATGAGTGTTCTTAACTGACTGCTCCCAGTTACACTTTCGGCTATCGGTGGATATATGCCTGGGACCGAGCACACCATTGGGGATAGGCGATTGACGTGACAATTTTAGTTGGTGCTTTAATACTTGTTCGTAATGGTAAACTTATTCTCACCTCGTGGGATTGGGCAGGAAAACGTTTTCGTAGAGGACTTTCACAAACCAGCTGATAGATGACAGCAAGAATTTTCAATCTGCACAGGATGCTGGCGAGGGCTCGTCTGCTCTTCGCAAAACACACCATGGGATCTGTGGCGTCGACAAACTAATGCGAGCAGACGGGCCACCCGGTTTAACATCAATCTGAGGGACGGCACGCACGTCGACGTCTCGTCCGGCCTGTAAAACAGCAGGATGAACCAAAAAAATACGCGTTATTAAAATAAAGATAATCAGTGGAAAAGTGTGCTGAAAAACTTTGCTGAAACTGAAAAAAAAGTGTCCTTGTTGAAGAAAACAAAACATGGGATGAAACAAATGTTGGGGCAAAAAAAAAACAAAGGAAAGAAAACCTTGCATCTAAATTTTAAAAAACTAAATTTAAATATTGTTGTAAATACTTACAAGGAAATTCAACGGAAGAAATTTGGTAAACAGGTTGGGTGGGTGACCAAAACAAGCCGTTTAGATTTTGGCCTATCAGTGGGATATAAAGTGTGAACTGTTCCTCCTGGCGGAGCGTATACTCTCTACCGTACTAGTTTTTAGAGAGCTATGTAAGCGAACCTCTATGGCAATTGCATGTATATGTAAATCCATTCAAAATTTCACTTTCATTTCAAATTTGACAAAAAATTTTTTTCAAATTTTTCCCCATTCCCTTGGGAACAAATTTTTATGTTGTCATTTCAAATGTCCCTTCCATGATCCGCCATCTTGTCCCTTCCATGATCCGCCATCTTGTCCCTTCCATGATCCGCCATCTTGTCCCTTCCATGATCCGCCATCTTGCTCACGTGATCTTGCTTTGGTCTGGCGCGACCGATAAATTATTTTCACCTGGTGATTAAAATCAATAAATTACAATACAGTACTGTACAGAACGGATTTTAAATTCGAAACTGCTCATTATTTACGCCAGCTACACCGACTTCTTTTAAGCCAGGTACACCAATTTCAGTTTTCCACCATCTACACCGACTTCAGTTTTCCACCAGCTACACCGACTTCATTTAAGCCAGGTACACCGATTTCAGTACGTACCTGCCAGTCGGACCTACGTACCTGGTCAGGTCGACTAGAAGTCTAGACTATATGGCCTACAGTAGGTAAGTCCTGCATTCTATCCCAATCTATCCATTCAATAAAATTAATTTGAATTTTAATTCGAAGCCTAAGATCAAACAACCTAGCCTAGCTAGGCCGAGGCCTACAGATGTTTGCGAGGGCTGCGTACTTGATCGACTGACCATTGTCGACGAAGCTCTCACTCTACGCAATGCATATTCATATTACCTGTGACGTATGGCAGATCGATAAGAGCTCAGCATGGTTGTCGTTCTTGTGGCTCTTGTTGAAGGGTCGATTTTTGAAATGTGCACCCATTGGTCAGACAGCTGCCCACATTTGTTGCTTGACTCCTCCCACCATGGCACACCCAGACGAAATGATATGGCCACGATATTGATTTTCTGGTGGGCCGAAGACATTAGGCCTTTGCTGATTATACACTGCCCGTGTTTGTTGCGTCAGATTTACATTGGCTTCGTTTGGGTCGAGTGTTGTTACATTGAGGGACCCCAAATAATCGAATCGTATGTCAAATAAAAATTATTAGTAAGTTATAATGAAGAGCGCACATGGTATTCGCCTCCCATAAAGAATATCATCAAATAATTTTGTGAACAGCCCCATGTTGGGGTTAAACATTCTGTGACCATGTGATGAATCAGCTTGTTCTGATATAACCGTGTGACGAATCAGCTCGTTCTGATATAACCATGTGACGAATCAGCTCATTCTGAGATAACCGTGTGACCAATCAGCTCGTTCTGATATAACCGTGTGATGAATCATCTCGTTCTGATATAACCGGGTGACGAATCATCTTCTTCTGACATAAGTGTGTGATGAATCAGCTCGTTCTGATATAACCGTATAACAGCTCGTTCCACACTCTTACAATGTCTCTCCGAAAGGACCGACTGGATTTTGTCTTTCCCTCGCGGTCCCCATGTACTGTCTTTGTCTTTCCCTCGCGGTCCCCATGTGCTGTTTTTGTCTTTCCCTCGCGGTCCCACTGTACTGTCTTTGTCTTTCCCTCGCGGTCCCCATGTGCTGATTTTGTCTTTCCCTCGCGGTCCCCATGTACTGTCTTTGTCTTTCCCTCGCGGTCCCCATGTGCTGATTTTGTCTTTCCCTCGCGGTCCCCATGTACTGTCTTTGTCTTTCCCTCGCGGTCCCCATGTGCTGTCTTTGTCTTTCCCTCGCGGTCCCCCTGTACTGTCTTTATCTTTCCCTCGCGGTCCCCATGTGCTGTTTTTGTCTTTCCCTCGTGGTCCCACTGTACTGTCTTTGTCTTTCCCTCGCGGTCCCCATGTGCTGTTTTTGTCTTTCCCTCGTGGTCCCACTGTACTGTCTTTGTCTTTCCCTCGCGGTCCCCATGTGCTGATTTTGTCTTTCCCTCGCGGTCCCCATGTACTGTCTTTGTCTTTCCCTCGCGGTCCCCCTGTACTGTCTTTGTCTTTCCCTCGCGGTCCCCATGTGCTGTCTTTGTCTTTCCCTCGTGGTCCCCATGTGCTGTCTTTGTCTTTCCCTCGTGGTCCCCATGTGCTGTCTTTGTCTTTCCCTCGTGGTCCCCATGTGCTGTCTTTGTCTTTCCCTCGTGGTCCCCATGTGCTGTCTGCCTGTCTTTGTCTTTCACTCGTGGTCCCACTGTACTGTCTTTGTCTTTCCCTCGTGGTCCCCCAGTGCTGTCTTTGTCTTTCCCTCGTGGTCCCCATGTGCTGTCTTTGTCTTTCCCTCGTGGTCCCCATGTGCTGTCTTTGTCTTTCCCTCGTGGTCCCCATGTGCTGTCTTTGTCTTTCCCTCGTGGTCCCACTGTACTGTCTTTGTCTTTCCCTCGTGGTCCCCCAGTGCTGTCTTTGTCTTTCCCTCGTGGTCCCCATGTGCTGTCTTTGTCTTTCCCTCGTGGTCCCCATGTGCTGTCTTTGTCTTTCCCTCGTGGTCCCCCAGTGCTGTCTTTGTCTTTCCCTCGTGGTCCCCCAGTGCTGTCTTTGTCTTTCCCTCGTGGTCCCCATGTGCTGTCTTTGTCTTTCCCTCGCGGTCCCCATGTGCTGTCTTTGTCTTTCCCTCGTGGTCCCCATGTGCTGTCTTTGTCTTTCCCTCGTGGTCCCCCAGTGCTGTCTTTGTCTTTCCCTCGTGGTCCCCATGTGCTGTCTTTGTCTTTCCCTCGTGGTCCCCATGTGCTGTCTTTGTCTTTCCCTCGTGGTCCCCCAGTGCTGTCTTTGTCTTTCCCTCGTGGTCCCCCAGTGCTGTCTTTGTCTTTCCCTCGTGGTCCCCATGTGCTGTCTTTGTCTTTCCCTCGCGGTCCCCATGTGCTGTCTTTGTCTTTCCCTCGCGGTCCCCATGTGCTGTCTTTGTCTTTCCCTCGCGGTCCCCATGTGCTGTCTTTGTCTTTCCCTCGTGGTCCCCATGTGCTGTCTTTGTCTTTCCCTCGCGGTCCCCATGTGCTGTCTTTGTCTTTCCCTCGTGGTCCCCCAGTGCTGTCTTTGTCTTTCCCTCGTGGTCCCCCAGTGCTGTCTTTGTCTTTCCCTCGTGGTCCCCATGTGCTGTCTTTGTCTTTCCCTCGTGGTCCCCCTGTGCTGTCTTTGTCTTTCCCTCGTGGTCCCCCAGTGCTGTCTTTGTCTTTCCCTCGTGGTCCCCATGTGCTGTCTTTGTCTTTCCCTCGTGGTCCCCCAGTGCTGTCTTTGTCTTTCCCTCGTGGTCCCCATGTGCTGTCTTTGTCTTTCCCTCGTGGTCCCCATGTGCTGTCTTTGTCTTTCCCTCGTGGTCCCCATGTGCTGTCTTTGTCTTTCCCTCGTGGTCCCCATGTGCTGTCTTTGTCTTTCCCTCGTGGTCCCACTGTACTGTCTTTGTCTTTCCCTCGTGGTCCCCCAGTGCTGTCTTTGTCTTTCCCTCGTGGTCCCCCAGTGCTGTCTTTGTCTTTCCCTCGTGGTCCCCATGTGCTGTCTTTGTCTTTCCCTCGTGGTCCCCCAGTGCTGTCTTTGTCTTTCCCTCGTGGTCCCCATGTGCTGTCTTTGTCTTTCCCTCGCGGTCCCCATGTACTGTCTTTGTCTTTCCCTCGCGGTCCCTATGTGCTGTCTTTGTCTTTCCCTCGCGGTCCCCATGTGCTGTTTTTGTCTTTCCCTCGCGGTCCCCATGTACTGTCTTTCCCTCGCGGTCCCCATGTACTGTCTTTCCCTCGCGGTCCCCATGTACTGTCTTTCCCTCGCGGTCCCCATGTACTGTCTTTCCCTCGCGGTCCCCATGTACTGTCTTTGTCTTTCCCTCGCGGTTGTCAGCTCTTTCACGAGCCTCGATTCAGTATAGAAAAAAAAAAAAAAAAAAAAAAACCGTGTGACAAATCAGCTCATTCTGAGATAAACGTGTGACAAATCAGCTTGTTCTGACATAACCATGTGACGAATCAGCTTGTTCTCATATAACCTTGTGACGAATCAGCTCGTTCTGATATAACCATGTGACGAATCAGCTCATTCTGATATAACCGTGTGACAAATCAGCTTGTTCTGAAATAACCGTGTGATGAATCAGCTTGTTCTGATATAACCGTATGACGAATCAGCTTGTTCTGATATAACCGTGTGACGAATCAGCTCGTTCTGATATAACCGTGTGAAGAATCAGCTCATTCTGATATAACCGTGTCACAAATCAGCTCGTTCTGATATAACCGTGTGACGAATCAGCTCGTTCTGATATAACCGGGTGACCAATCAGCTCGTTCTGATATAACCGTGTGACGAATCAGCTCATTCTGATATAACAGTGTGATGAATCAGCTTGTTCTGATATAACCATGTGACGAATCATCTCGTTCTGATATAACTGGGTGACAAATCATCTCGTTCTGATATAACCGTGTGACGAATCATCTCTTTCTGATATAACCGTATGACGAATCATCTCGTTCTGATATAACCATGTGACGAATTATCTCGTTCTGATATAACCGGGTGACGAATCAGCTCGTTCTGATATAACCGGGTGACCAATCAGCTCGTTCTGATATAACCGTGTGACGAATCAGCTCATTCTGATATAACAGTGTGATGAATCAGCTTGTTCTGATATAACCATGTGACGAATCATCTCGTTCTGATATAACCGGGTGAAGAATCAGCTCGTTCTGATATAACCGGGTGAAGAATCAGCTCGTTCTGATATAACCGGGTGAAGAATCAAATCGTTCTGATATAACCGTGTGACGAATCATCTCATTCTGATATAACCGGGTGACGAATCAGCTTGTTCTGATATAACCGTGTGACGAATCAGCTCGTTCTGATATAACCGTGTGAAGAATAATCTCGTTCTGATATAACCATGTGACGAATCCGCTCGTTCTTACATAACCGTGTGACGAATCATCTCATTCTGATATAACCGTGTGAAGAATCAGCTCGTTCTGATATAACCGTGTGACGAATCAGCTCGTTCTGATATAAAAGTGTGACGAATCAGCTCGTTCTGATATAACCGTGTGACGAATCAGCTTGTTCTGATATAACCGTGTGACGAATCAGCTCGTTCTGATATAACCGTGTGACGAATCATCTCGTTCTGATATAACCATGTGACGAATCCGCTCGTTCTTACATAACCGTGTGACGAATCATCTCATTCTGATATAACCGGGTGATGAATCAGCTTGTTCTGATATAACCGTGTGACGAATCAGCTCGTTCTGATATAACCGTGTGACGAATCATCTTGTTCTGGGATCACCGTGTGACGAATCATCTCGTTCTGATATAACTGAGTGACGAATCAGCTCGTTCTGATATAACTAGGTGACGAATCAGCTCGTTCTGATATAACCATGTGAATAATCAGCTCGTTCTGATAGAACCGTGTGAAGAATCATCTCGTTCTGATATAACCGGGTGACGAATCAGCTTGTTCTGATATAACCGTGTGACGAATCAGCTCGTTCTGATATAACAGTGTGACGAATCAGCTCGTTCTGATATAACTGTGTGACGAATCAGCTCGTTCTGATATAACCGTGTGAGGAATCATCTCGTTCTGATATAACCGTGTGATCAATCAGCTCGTTCTGATATAACCGTGTGACGAATCAGCTTGTTCTGATATAACTGAGTGACGAATCAGCTCGTTCTGATATAACTAGGTGACGAATCAGCTCGTTCTGATATAACCGTGTGACCAATCAGCTCGTTCTGATATAACTGTGTGACGAATCAGCTCGTTCTGATATAACCGTGTGACCAATCAGCTCGTTCTGATATAACCGTGTGACGAATCAGCTCGTTCTGATATAACCGTGTGACGAATCAGCTCGTTCTGATATAACCGTGTGAAGAATCAGCTCGTTCTGATATAAACGTGGCGGAGGTGACATGGATAAGAGATGTTGAGTTAATCTTTTAATAGCACATTAAATGCGTGTTTTCCAATCATGCTGTTCATCTTTTATAAGCGTTTTAAATGCGTGTTTACCAATGGGTTCTTTACCGGATTTTGTCGCATGTCGTCACCACAGTGAGGTCATTCTTGATAAATGCTGAGTGTCAAGCAAGGCAGCAGCTCGCACCATTTCTAAAGTCCATGGTATGACTTTGCCTGGTTTAGGTTCAAAACACCAGTTATGCCTCAGGCCCAGTATTTTTTTTTTTTTTTGGTAAACAGCAGATTTAAATAAATCTTATGTGAAACAAAATTAAAGGTTCTTATTTGAGTATGACAGAGAAAGCATGCCAAGAGGGGGAGGTTCTCGGGATGTGCAGAAAGTCATGAAGTTCTTACCTGGCCTTGCTTTTGTATGGAATAAATAAGGTTAGCTTTGAAATAGTTGTGTTAATAATAAATCTAACAAATAATTATTGCTTTTTGAAAAGAAACAACGCATGTATGTTTTTGTATATTATATAAATGTACATGGAAACAAGTTCGAGTTGTATCATACAATTATTTTAAATCGACTTGTTCTCTCAGCATGCTTTCTCTGCCACACCTGAGAAACACACCTTTGATATATAACTCACAACTGGGAGATCCCGGTTTGGGCTCACTGTGGCTCATCCTTATTCTGTTTCCAGACCTTTCCGAGGTGATGCCAGCAGGGGGCACTGTATTTTGAAGCAGAGCATCCTTTGGATGGGGATGCTAAGTTAAGCTGATACTGTTTGCATTAGACTGACCAGCTGACCTAAAGGTACGCACACTCACCTTTCAGCTGTCTTGCCTGGGTTCGAATCCCGACCCAGCTATAAACTGTCATCCCGGTGTTTCACAGTCATGGTGGTTCATCAGTGTGTCCCTCGGATGGACGTCAAACTGGGCGTCCAGTCTGCTGGCATCAGTTGGTGGACGTTAAAGATCCCACGGTGTCCTTCGCGAAGAGGAGGCGAGTTATCTCCGACATCATGCACAAATTACATAGTGCTGCCCTAACCTACAGAGGACACTGTCTCAGCGGCACCCCGAGCCAATGATGCTACCCTGCAATCCTGTGCTGCATATGAAACTCGAACGGCACTCAGCAGAGAGCATACCTCCACCTGGTTGGCCATATCACTCAATGGTGAAGAATCACTTAAAAAATTCTCATATCCGAAAGCATATTCAGATCTTCACCAAAATCGAATCGAATCGTCCTTGTCAGACACACAACTTGTCCACCAAGTTTCGTCCAAACCCGTCCACAACTTTTTGAGATATCCTGCTATGTATCGTTTTTGGCCCGACCTCCCAATGGTGAAGAATGACTTAAAAAATTAAATAATTCTCATATCCGAATGCATATTCAGATCTTCACCAAAATCGAATCGAATCGTCCTTGTCAGACACACAACTTGTCCACCAGGTTTTGTCCAAATCCGTCCACAACTTTTTGAGATATCCTGCTATAAATAGTTTTTGGCCCCATATTGCAATGGTGAAGATCACTTTAAAAATTCTCGTAACTGGATCCGCATCTTCACCAAAATCTAATCATTTCGTCCTTGTCACATACGGCACATCTCTGCCAACTTTCGTCCGAATCCGTCCACAATGTTTTGAGACATCTTGTTCACAAACAAACAAACAAACGGACAAACAGACAGGGGTGAAAACATAATATACATCCACCTTTGGTGGCGGCGGTAACAAGAAGAAGAAGATCGCTTGAATTTTGGTTGTCGGTAAAAGTAAATCCATATTTTGAAAAGAGTATACAATTGTGCCGTTATCCTGGTCAAACTACCCATACGTACATTGAATGATAAAAGTATTTTATAAACGGATGTGTTCAATATAGATCAGGTTCATGATACAGAGAACAGAGAACGAATAAATCGATAAACAATGGGGTGTGGCAAAAGGACAGGTATACACATAATAGGCCACCTTGCCTAATCTGTCTTGGTTTCCTTGCATATCCTTGTTTTTTTAGAAATATTCGTTACTAGCCCAAACCCGTGGAACATCCACGGAAGGGAGGATGTGGTGTAGGTGTATGGATAGAGTCTACCATTATGGATGGCATAGGGGATTTGCTTGTCCGAGTAAGAGTTAGGCAGAAAGATGAGAATGAAGAGTGCGTATATGAACAACGTATTTATTGCAATCTACTTAAATGACAACGCTGCGATATACTTTTGAAAAATGAATGGATTCGTAATAGGAATCGGCATAGCACCACTCAGTGGACGGCTTGCTGTCGCCTTCGACTGTCCAATCAGCGGACGGCTCGCATCGCCTTCGCCCAGCAGACGCCAATACGATGGTGTCGTAAGACGGCGTCGTATCGGCCGATAATCGGATGCTTTTGGGTCCCAAAGTCGGCGAATTCAGATTTTTCGAGTATGGCTGTACGTGATAAACAAAGAGCGCGGTTCGTAGATGGAAAATGCATTAGTGCCGTGGGCATCGGGTCACTGGGTGCGGCGTAAAAGGGATAACAAAGTCGAGTCCTTACGGTATTATTATATAGATGGTGATGCTATATACAGTCACAATGAAGAAAATTTTGGTTTGACGAATTGCAACAAATCAGAAATGATTCGATAAATTAAATGAGACCAAAGGTTTGAACAATTTCGTGTATAAACTAGATGGTATTCATGGAATACTTACTCCCGCAGACTTGAGAAGGACTTCATGCGAGCCAACTCTTCTGTTTTTTATCTTCGGATTTTAGGCTTTGTTGAATTCACTCACCATGGAAGTTTAGAGGGGGAAGGCATCATCCAAGTAATATACGCCATATCAAATGGTCATGTAACATGTTATGTGTTAGCTCCTACACGAGCCTAATTATACAAAAAGGTCATGCAACATGGTAAAGTTTCAATTTCCTCCGTCGAACGGTTTTTGATGTACGCTTTATATGCACGATATCAAATGGTCATTTTTCTCTCCCCCTCGTGTCTCCAGCTACCTTTATTATATGTTCTAGGTGTTAGCTCTTACACGAGCCTCAACTTAGTTCCAAAAAAGGTCATGTAGCATGGTAAAGTTTTAATTTCCTCTGTTGAACGGTTTTCGATTTACGCCCAGTATGCGCAATATGAAATGGTCATGTAACATGTGCTCAAGTTTCAATTTCCACCGTTGAACGGTTTTTGATGTACGCTCAGTATGTGCAATATGAAATGGTCATGTAACGTGCTCAAGTTTCAATTTCCACCGTTGAACGGTTTTCGATGTACACTCAGTATGCGCAATATGAAATGGTCATGTAACATATGCTCAAGTTTCAATTTCCACCGTTGAGCGGTTTTCGATGTACGCTCAGTATGCGCAATATGAAATGGTCATGTAACATGTGCTCAAGTTTCAATTTCCACCGTTGAACGGTTTTCGATGTACGCTCAGTATGCACAATATGAAATGGTCATGTAACATGTGCTCAAGTTAGAATTTCCACCGTTGAACGGTTTTTGATGTACACTCAGTATGCGCAATATGAAATGGTCATGTAACATGTGCTCAAGTTTAAATTTCCACCGTTGAACGGTTTTCGATGTACACTGAGTATGCGCAATATGAAATGGTCATGTAACATGTGCTCAAGTTTCAATTTCCACCGTTGAACGGTTTTCGATGTACGCTCTGTATGCGCAATATGAAATGGTCATGTAACATGTGCTCAAGTTTCAATTTCCACCGTTGAATGTTTTTTGATGTACGCTCAGTATGTGCAATATGAAATGGTCATGTAACGTGCTCAAGTTTCAATTTCCACCGTTGAACGGTTTTTGATGTACGCTCAGTATGCGCAATATGAAATGGTCATGTAACATGTGCTCAAGTTTCAATTTCCACCGTTGAACGGTTTTCGATGTACACTCAGTATGCGCAATATGAAATGGTCATGTAACATGTGCTGAAGTTTCAATTTCCAGCGTTGAACGGTTTTTGATGTACACTCAGTATGCGCAATATGAAATGGTCATGTAACATGTGCTCAAGTTACAATTTCCACCGTTGAACGGTTTTTTATGTGCACTCAGTATGCGCAATATGAAATGGTCATGTAACATGTGCTCAAGTTTCAATTTCCACCGTTGAACGGTTTTCGATGTACACTGAGTATGCGCAATATGAAATGGTCATGTAACATGTGCTGAAGTTTCAATTTCCAGCGTTGAACGGTTTTTGATGTACACTCAGTATGCGCAATATGAAATGGTCATGTAACATGTGCTCAAGTTTCAATTTCCACCGTTGAACGGTTTTCGATGTACACTGAGTATGCGCAATATGAAATAGTCATGTAACATGTGCTCAAGTTTCAATTTCCACCGTTGAACGGTTTTCGATGTACGCTCTGTATGTGCAATATGAAATGGTCATGTAACATGTGCTCAAGTTTCAATTTCCACCGTTGAACGGTTTTCGATGTACGCTCAGTATACGCAATATGAAATGGTCATGTAACATGTGCTCAAGTTTCAATTTCCTCCGCTGCAAGGTTTACGATGTACGCTCTAAACAAAATGCAGGCACGTACATAAGTGTGCGACCGATCGGTTAACCTGGCGTTTCGCGAGTGCAGGGTAATTTACCTCTCCCATTTACAAAAAAAAAACCCATGTCATGAAAAATCACAGGAGAGTCCCCGTTTTACATACTAGGTGTTCCAAAAACAAAGAAAACTAACCTCCACCTCCTCCTCGTCTATTCTACTCCCCATGGGACCTACACCGAGCTTGAAACGTTTGGTCACAATCAATTAAAGCAGTTAAACAAAGTACCTTTCTGCCTATTCAAGGCAGTCACAAATGACCCCATACATGAGTGCAAGCTGTCATTTGTGACTGCATAAATAATTTAATGGATGGCAGAGGAAGTGGGCAAGGCCACTGGGAAAAAGAAGGCCTCAATTCCTGGTACAGTCGGTCACAGTTTACTGCTTAAACTGAAAGGAAAAATATCCAGATCGGTTTAGATGAAGAAAAATCCGAGTGGGGGACAGCGAGGCCTTGGAGTTAGAAAATGAAGTATTCCCATCTTATTACAGGAATGTCAGAAGTGAATATCGCATGGAATTCGATTAAATAACGTAATTTCAGAACAACTCGAACAGATTCATGCTCAGCGAGAAGAGGCGAGGAAATGGAATACCAAATGGTGGGTATTTGGGAGAGTTTTGAAAAACAGAGCCAAAAGTGGTAGACACGTATCCTCTCGTATATAAGAATAATGCGATAATATAACACGTGATTCGATTAAGAATTTCGACACAATTCCCACAGATGCTCATTTTGTTTGAAATGGCGAATATGAGTATCGCACCACATTTAATGAATTGAGGGTTACCATATTTGAACATTCAAAAAAGAGGACACTCCAGAGAGGGACGCTGAAAAAAGAGGAAACTTTTCAAGAGTTTTCTTTATGTATTGAGCAACCGACACGGTCTGGCACCCAGCTCTGCTCACCAAACTCTCCTCCTATGGTATCCATGGAAATCTCCACTCATGGCTTGCGGACTTCCTCTCTGGTCGAAGGCAACGTGTGGCCCTGAATGGATTTCTCTCATCTCGTCTTCCTGTTCAGAAAGGAGTTCCCCAAGGTTGTGTTCTGGGCCCTGTGCTTTTTCTGGTCTTCAGCAACGATCTCTACGACTCTCTGGAAAATCCTCTCTATCTCTTTGCTATTGACTCTACTCTCTGTCGCTCCATTCTTCATCCCTCAGATCGGCAGTCTGCAGCCTCCTCACTCTCTGCAGACCTGGACAAAATCACAGACTGGGCAAACAAGTGGAACATGTCTTTCAATCCTGACAAATCTCACACTCTTACTACGTCTCTCCGAAAAGACCGACTAGACAACCCTCCCATCTACTTTCTCAACAATCCTCTTGAAGAAGTTCTGTCGCTCAAGCTTTTGGGTCTCACAATCTGCCATGATCTTTCCTGGGAAAACCACATTTCCAAGCTGGCCTCCAAAGCCAGTCGCCGACTGGGCATCCTTCATTGTGTGAGTGGCACTACTGAGTTGTCCTTGGCATACCTGAGCTTTTCACCACATACAAGGCTTTCATCCGCAGCTCAATGGAATACTGCTCTCCCCTCTGGGCTGGTGCTCCTGCCTCACACCGAGCTCGTCTTCACGCTGTTGAAACCAAAGCGTTCAGAATCAGTGGAATCTCCCACGATGAAGTTAACTCCAAGGGCCTTTCACTCACTCACCGCAGGCAGGTTGGTGGTCTTTCTGTCTTCTACCGACTCATATCCGGCCGAGCACACCCACCTCTGTCTGTGCTCTGTCCCCCAAATATTCCTGCAGGACGCACAAGATCTGCCAGTAACCCTCTTATAGTTAAACTGTCAAAATCAAGACTCTGTTCACCTTCACTCCTTCATTCCTCTTTTCTCCCACCTCTGGAACAAACTCCCTCACTCTCTTCAATCCCACACGTCACTCCAGGTCTTTAAAACAGCTGTTCACCACCATCTCTTATCTTCCCCCACCCAAAACGTCATCTTTTCTGCCCCCGTTAATACAAATCCAAATCCCCCTCCTTCAAATTCCGTTTTCTTTCCTGAAAGTCCTTGTAGTGTCCATCTTGTTTATCCCATGGGCCCCACCCCAGCCTTCTCCCTTCACAGATCTCCCAATGTCCCTGTTCTCTGCTGTTGTTGTGCTTTACTCTCTCTCTGCCTCTTGTCTCCCGCTCCCTTTATTATATGTTCTATGTGTTAGCTCTTATATGAGCCTCGACTTGTTATACAAAAAAAAAAACGTGACGGTATTCTCATTAATTGTATTCCGAACCTCGATTTGTTTTGACTGCAAACCGCCGTCTTGCAGTCGAAATACTCATTACTGTAAATATTGTGCTTGTCCGAGTCCACATGAGATTGTAAACCAATATCACCTTTACTTTATTTTCCACAGAGACGTTATGTACCAGCTCGACATACCAATCACTCGGATCTCATTATTCTCGACCACTTCAAAAACACGGAAATTTTGTCTTTAGTTCTGCAATGAGTTTACACTTTCGTTTTGGCATTGTGCTTGGGGGATAGTAAAATAAAATATCAAACAAGTACAGATACATTCAAAGTACACCGCCCCATGCCAAAATAAATAAATAACATATCCTCCAGCGCGTGGCATTACCAGGCAGCGATGCCGCTGTGCTTTCTCAGTTGAGAAGAATCACTTAATAATCCTGGTATTAAGAGATCTGGATCTTCGCAAAAATCGAATAATTTCGTCCTGGGCGAACACCCAGCCTGCACATTAAGTTTCGTCCAAATCCATGAAGAACCTTTTGAAATATCCTGCTCACAAGCAAACAAGGATGGAAAAAACACATTTCAAAATTAGCCTCCAAAGTCAGCTGCTTATTGGGCATCCTCCATTGTCCAAAGTCCTTCCTCGGCACACCTTACCTCCTATCCATCTGCAAGGCCTTCACCCTCAGGTTGAAGGAGTACTGATTTGGGCTGACTCTCTCCATGATTATTGCACTCTCCCGCGCGAAAGCTGTCTATCGGCTTATCATTTCATCATCACAGACAGGTCGGTGGTCTCTCTGTCTTCTACTGCCTCCTTTCTGGTCTTGCACCCTCTGCTCTTTCCATGCTTTGTAGTAGCCCAAGGTTTCTGCAGAGCACAAACGGTCCACCATCAAACCTCTTCTGGTTAAACTAACTAAATCTAGGATCACTGCTCACCTACACTAATTTGTTCCTCATTTTTCCACCTTCCACATTCTCTTCAATAGCCTGGTGTTGGCTTAGCGGTTAGGGTGCCGGCTTGGGATCCCCCTGGGTTCGAATCCCGGTCGATCGCTGCATTAATGTCAGGGGGGTTGACTCAGCCTGTCATCCTTCTGAGGTCGGCAAATTGAGTACCAGGTCACTGGTAATTCTTTGTTTGTCGCAAGAGGCGACTAACAGGGTTGGCGGCAGGAAGGGCATCCGGCCATAAAACATTGCTTCAAAAAAGGGGACCAAGGTGCCCGAAAAAGGCCAACCCCTGCTCTGCGGGGAAAGGTGATCTCTGAAGGTGGTTCCACATTCTGTTCAATCTCATTCATCCTCCAGGTCTGCAAGACAGCCGTTCACCACCATCTCAGATCTTCCCCAATCCAAAACCATGCTTTTTTTTTACCCTCGTAAACCCCCTCTCCCACCATAATCCCTCCTCCTTCCAAATTTCCATCCTGAGAGTTTCCTTCTGTATCCATCTTGTATCCAGCCTGGTGTTGGCTTAGCGGTTAGGGTGCCGGCTTGGGATCCGAGGATCCTGGGTTCGAATCCCGGTCGATCGCTGAATTAATGCCAGGGGGGTTGGTTGACTCAGTCTGTCATCCTTCCGAGGTCGGCAAATTGAGTACCATCTTGCTGGGATGAATGATCACGGTGTGTACCCCAATTTAGAATAGGTACACCGTATCCCTGCGCATCGTAAGAGGCGACTAAGGGTTGGCGTCAGGAAGGGCATCCGGCCATAAAAACATTGCCTCAAACAGGGAACCATGATTGTCATGGGGCCCGCAAGGCTAACCCCCGCTCTAGCGGGGAAAATGGCCTTAAAACGATCATTCATATTCATTTCATTCATCCATCTTGTCCACCCCATGTGTCCTCTCCTACCCCCAATTCCTCCCCACACCCATCGTTTGTCCAAGTCTGCTTCTATATTGGCCTTCAACTCTGCTGTCGGTGTTTCCCCCCTCTCTCCACTGTTCCTTTTGTCCTGTGGCATCCTGATCCGTTCAGTGTACTCGTACCAGCTCTTCCATGAGCCTCAACGATGTATACAACAAAAAAAAAATTCATTCAACTTCAATCAGTCTCCTGTGTCCAGAGGTACAGGCTAAATTAATGAGCCATTTATTGCAGAAAAAGCAGCATCTGCTGCTGTTCAAATTATTCCAGCACTGGCACATCTGCTTTCTGCAGAGAAGTAACAAGGCAGGAAGTTGGCATAATCCTCCAGAAAGGCAATTCAAGACTATTTACAGACAGCAAATTAAAATCAGCATCTCTATATATAAATGGATCCAAAACATGGTAAATAATTAGTTTGGCAACATCACAAAACGAGAAAACAATAACCAGGAGTTCTGAATGTGCCATATCTTGTGCATGATGACTGCAAGTGCAACAAATGCTGAAAATCTTCCAGGAAATCCTGTTCACTGGTTCACTTTAACAGCAAGAGCCCAGCATCGTAGTAGTATGGTATGATAGCTTTAAACATCAGCAATTGCAAAGCAAGCAGTGAATGAAACCCACTTGCATGCATACAATATTTAGTAGAATTTAGCACCGCACTTCGCAGCTTTTCCATCTCAATCTCAAGAAAACCTTCATCTTCGCGTTCAACGTGAATAGCTAATGTTGATACCCGAAATGGCCACGTGAGAAAAGTGGGACTGCCCCCCTGCTGACCTTGCAGAGCAAACCAAAGGTAAAAAATAAAGAAGAAGACGTGAGCTTGTAGTGCCCATAGACCTGCGTATGGTGACTGCAGATGGAGGGTTAAACTCATGGATGCCATGGGCAGTTGCGTAGGGTTTGTGATGCCGTGGGAGAAGGGTAAGGTTCGTGACGCCTGGAGTGCATGGTCAGGCTTGCGACTCCTGTGGGGAGAGGGTCAGTGTGTTGTAGTGCCTGCAGGAGATAGGCGGGCTCGTTGCGCCAGATAATTGAGGGTCGGGCTCATCGCACCTGAGAGGGAAGGGGCAGGCTAGTCACGTCCGACGGAGCAGGTACGGGATTGTAGAACCCACCACAAAAAATAGCTTTCTGATGTCCCTCGACACAGGTAAGCTCGATGTATCGGCAAGGTTGTTATTAGTGTGGTGCGGTGTTACTGGCCAGACTTCTCAATTGCTTGGCCACAGTCTCGATGAGCCTTTGCTTGTCACGCTCATTCTTGCGGAACTGCGAAAAAATATTGCTCTTGCGGCTGTGATCTTTCATCCTGCAAAGGCAAAAAGGCCTCGATATAAACATGAAATGAAAATAACGGAGGTGGAAGCAAGAGAAAACATGTTGCTAAAACAGGAAAACCACATCACAGACTCCCCCCCCCCCTCCCCCAACAACAACAACATAGCTTTACGTATAATGCAGAAATCCCCCCCCAAAAAAAGAGACATCCAAAATTCGATGAGTTGCAATATACAGAAAAGAAGACGCCACCAAGTATAGCTTGCTAATATAACAAGAGGTAGGTGCGATGTTTCAACCACCAAGTGGGCTTCGTCCGAGCCTGTGCAGGCAAGGCATCATTATGTCCAAATGTTCAATATCCTCCCATTACAGCAATGACTCCTGCAGCACACGACAAATCTAGTTTTCCGTTTTCTCCACCATTAAGAAAAAACATTTTATGCATTATTACGGCGAAGCGGTGGCACCATTGGGCGGAGGGGCAACACCGGCCCAAGGGAAGGCAGCAGAGTGGTACGATGTGCACACTGATGCTCGGCTGGGGAAAAAGGTGCTTTGGCCCATCCCTTCAAAAGCTGAAAATGGGGGTGCAGGGCCGAGCTGGCACAGTTGCCACGGGAGAGAGTTTGAGGAGCGCACGGTGGTTGGAGACCACATGGTGGTCAAAGCGTTGACATCAGCCTTGCCTACTCGGAAGCTAAGCAAGTTGGTGATGCCTTCAATTTTGAAGACGGATCTTCCCTCCTTTTGTTTGTTTGAAATAGAGCACAAGCAACAAAATTAAAGAAAACAAAATTAATAAAGATTATGAAAAAAACATGGAAAGCAATTACACAAAAGCAAAGACAAAGCACAGAAAACATCAGAGGTGCAATTCAGGTGAACTTACCCTCTGTTAACCCTGGCGAGCAAGGATTAGAAATTCAAAGGTACATCACAAAGTTACAAATTTTACCATTAAAGATGCAATAAGCCTCACATGGGTTTTGTTCATACAATAATATTAGCAAAAATTTAAAACACACATACATGTAAATACATAAATATCATCATACTAAAATACGCAATTTGAAGTCTGTCTGTCTGTCTGTCTGTCTGTCTGTCTGTCTGTCCAACTGATTCTTTGACTGTGATACGTTACTCATCCAATCACACCAAACATGACAGGGAGACCAAGGATCACGTGTTGGAGGTTGTAGCGATTTAGCTCCCCTCCCTCCACCCCAAGGGGGTTTTCCCCACCATGGGGGTTGCATGTGTTGACGTGTATATCCATGTAAAGATAGCTTTATTCCAAGGCCGCTTCGAATAACAAAAGTAACAACAACATTATTGATGTTGTGGTTTATAATATTATGATAATAGCATAATATTAATGTTATTACAAAACAATATAAATACGAATAATAGTCCACCCTCCCCAAGGGGATTTTCCTCATTGAACAAACACCGTGTGAACGTGTATAAACAGCTTATCGTGCTGTTTTCGTAGGAGCATCCCTACCAGAAGTAAAAATATTATAAACCACAAACATGTATGATTACTTTTTGAAACAGTTGCTACTGCTGTTTAACACTAAACTAAAACGGAGGAAACCCGGGGTGTGTTCAGATACCAAGCAGCTAGTTAGGTACTTGCCAAGCCTGCCGTTCTTTATCAATGGTTTTAACCTTTAATGGAATTAACCTTTATTCCAAAACCGCAACAATATATATATATATATATATTAATTTATTTATACTTGTACAACTGTTCCATATGGGAATCCTCGGAAGGGTCATTCCTCTTCGGGGTGTCTATATATTACAGTCGATCTAGGGTGGGGTCTCAAGAACATCAGGGGTGTGTTCATTTACCAAGTTTCTTGGAGAGCTCTCGCCAAGTGGCTTAAGCATTCGAGCAAGCACTCCATTCTAAACCCCTAGATCGACTGTAATATATAGACACCCCGAAGAGGATTGACCCTTCCGAGGATTCCCATATGGAACAGTTGTACAAGTATAAATAAATAAATAAATATATATATATATATATTGTTGCGGTTTTGGAATAAAGGTTAATTCCCCCTCTTAGTTAGTTGCACCACAACATGTAGCCTCACGATAGTTCAGTTATTTCTTAGTGAATGTAAGCGTAGTCCTTTCCTGTGTTTAGTTTTGCGTTGAGTAGGCCAGTGAGCTTGGGTGTTCTTTTGGCGCTTTGCTTTGGTGTTTTTGGTTTGGGCTGGAAATGTCACGTGGTAGGCCTTGAACAAGTCTGGCAAGGCCGAAAGGACGAGCTGCAGGGGGAGTGGCCGGTAAGCAACGAGCCGCCAATCAGGGCTCGAGGGGAGTGGCTTACCACTGCAGCAGGAGGCGGGGCTTGGAACATTCGGGTAAGATCGGGGAGCTGCCATATAAGGCCCTGCCCCGAGCCCATGAAGCGGAACGAAGAACGCACGAGAACGCACGAGAGGAGAGAGCTGTGAGAGCTCGTGGGCGGCAGAACGGGTGAGATCAAGAACGAGAGACGAGGAGTGAAAGTCGCCCAGCCCTGAACAAGTTGAAGTGCTTGAATTGACTGTTGTAATAGCCTCGTTGTACACGAACTTGCCCCGTGCCACTTTCCCCGTGCCCTATACCCTGCGCTCTGCCGCTGTATTAATCGCGCGCTCGAGAGGACGACCCGTGCCGGGCCACAGACGCGCGATCTCCTCCTGCCTGCATTTCTCCTGCATACGGGCCGTGACCGCCAGAGGGCTACACCACGAGCGAGCTGTCCGGGAGCGAATGGCAGCAAGGTGTGTTTGGCGCGCAAACCTGCTCTTCTTCCATTTCCCTGTGTGAGTGATTGGGCCTGTGTCTGGGTAATAAGTTAAACTGGTTAAGCTTCTGCTCTATGTCCCCCTTACCTTCATCATTATCATTGTACATAATAGTGTAAATAAATCGTGTTCTTCCTCTGATTTGACCATCCTGTCCCTTCCATCCATTGGCTTCGCATGGTACGAATAAAACCGCTCGAATCGGGTTGCAATAAAAGTAACAGCACGAGTCAGGTGATACGCATACCGCTCGGGCGTACTCGATTAAGCGTGGCTTGTGCGAGGCTCGATCCCCGCTTTCGTGGCAGCGTGGGTTAAAGGGCCGTGCGAATTTGTCCCGATACCCTTTTTCACGTTTGCCCGGACATGGCGATTCGGTCTCGCGGACCCGAAGACCCAGGGGGAAAAAAGGGGTTTAATCCCCCCTTTGTAACGGGAACGGGCTTCGGGAGATACGCAACAATATATATATATATATATATTTTCACTGATGTGTCTTTCACTGAGGAGAGGCTTCCGTCTTGCCACTCTGCCATAAAGCCCAGATTGGCGGAGTGTTGCAGTGATGGTTGTCCTTCTGGAAGTTTCTCCCATCTCCACACAGGATCACTGGAGCTCAGCCAGAGGGACCATCGGGTTCTTGGTCACCTCTATTACCAAGGCCCTTCTCCCCCGATTGCTCAGTTTGGCCGGACGGCCAGCTCTAGGAAGAGTCCTGGTTGTTCCAAACTTCTTCCATTTAAGAATTATGGAGGCCACTGTGCTCTTGGGAACATTCAATGCAGCAGAAATTTTTTGGTAGGCTTCCCCAGATCTGTGCCTCGACACAATCCCGTCTCTGAGCTCTGCAGGCAGTTCCTTTGACCTCATGGCTTGGTTTTTGCTCTGATGTGCATTGTCAGCTGTGAGACCTTATATAGACAGGTGTGTGCCTTTCCAAATCATGTCCCATCAATTGAATTTACCACAGGTGGACTCCAATCAAGGTGTCGATACATCTCGAAGATGATCAAGAGAAATGGGAGGCACCTGAGCTAAATTTCAAGTGTCATAGCACAGGGTCGGAATACTTATGTCAATGTGATATTTCAGTTTTTAATTTTTAATAAATTTGCAAAACGTTCTAAAATCCTGTTTTCTCTTTGTCATTATGGGGTATTGAGTGTGGATTGATGAGGGAAAAAATGAATTTAAACGATTTCAGCATAAGGCTGCAACATAACAAAATGTGAAAAAAGTGAAGGGGTCTGAATACTTTCTGAATGCACAGTGTATGTATATATATATATATATATATATACATATATATATATATATATATACATATATATATATATATATATATATATATATATATATATACATATATATATATATATATATAATACATATATATATATATATATATATATATATATATATATATATATATATACATACATATATATATATATATATATATACATACATACATACATACATACATACATACATACATACATACATATATATATATATATATATATATATATATATATATGTACAGTCACGTGAAAAAGTAAGTACACGCCATGTACAGTTTTGACTTTTTCAACATATTTCAACATACAGCTATTTGATCTTCATTTCAACAATATTGATAGATAAAGGTGATATAATATAACAAATATCATGATACATTTACATTTTGTCGTCCATTGTATAATTTAAATAAACATAAATGCAAATTTTGCATGTGGAAAAAGTGAGTACACCCTTGGCTCTAATAGGTGGTATTGCCCCCTTTGGCAGAAACAACCTCATGTAGGCATTTCTTATAACTGTCTATCAGTCTCTGAAATCGACTGGGAGAAATTTTTGCCCACTCCTCCATGCAGAATTCTTTCAGCTGTGCGATGTTTGAGGGGTTTCTTGCATGCACAGCTCGTTTCAAATCCACCCACAACATCTCGATGGGATTTAGATCCGGGCTTTGACTTGGCCATTCCAGAACCCCCCATTTCTTTCTTTTCAGCCATTCCTTGGTGGATTTACTGGGATGTTTAGGGTCATTGTGATGTTGCAAGGTCGACCTTCGGTTGAGCTTCAACTTTCCGACAGATGGCCTCACATTATCCTCAAGCACCCTCTGGTACAATGAATAATTCATCGTGGATTCTATGATGGTGAGCTGCCCAGGCCCTAATGCAGCAATGCTGCCCCAAACCATAATATTTCCAACACCATGCTTTACAGTTGGTATCAAGTTCTTGTGGTCAAATGCTGTCTTTGGTTTTCACCAAACATGTCTTCTGGTACTGTGGCCAAATAGCTCTACCTTTGACTCATCTGTCCAGAACACATTGTTCCAGAAGTGCTGGTCTTTGTCCAGGTGTTCATTGGCAAACTTTAGTCTTCTTTCAGCATCTTGCGGTCTGCTCTCGGGCTGAACTTGCTGGGGCGGCCTGGCCTGAACTAGTTGGCAGTTGTTTGGAATCTTCTCCACTTGTAGATGATCTTCCGGACAGTCGAATGATTGATTTCAAATTGTGTGGAGATCTTTTAAAATCCCTTCCCAGACTCGTAGGCATCGATAACCTTCTTTCTGAAGGCCTCAGTTAGCTCTTTGGATCTTGGCATGGTGACGCCGCACACTTCAACAACAAAGAGCAAACCAAACTAAATGTCTGAGGTTTAAATAAGACAGGTTCCTCCAAGATCCTCTCTAACGATGTTCTAATCAGTTGCACTTGAGCTGGTGCACCTGATTCTAATTTTAGGTCTTTGAAGTAGTGATAAATGTAGGGGTGTACTTACTTTTTCCACATGCGAAATTTGCATTTATGTTTATTTAAATTATACAATGGACTACAAAATGTAAATGTTTCATGATATTTGTTATATTATATCACCTTTATCTATCAATATTGTTGAAATGAAGATCAAATAGCTGTATGTTGAAATATGTTGAAAAAGTCAAAACTTTACAATAAACATACATAAATAAATACTGTAAATACAAATAAATACATTAATAAATATGTATTATTGAATATATATATAAATTAAATTATATATGTATATATAAGTATATAAATATATATATTAATAAACAGGAATTAAATTCCTGCGTGGGGCTGGTGTGGAAAATTGTGACTCAACTCGTGACTCGAACCAGGGACCTCCATCACTTTCGCGGTGACAGCCCAATGCCCTATTGAGCCAACGGAATCTCCTCAGTAATTTTCCACACTTAACACTGCAAGCTTTATAATGACCGATGTCTTACGTGCCTGCAAAGCAGACCCCGGATGTGAAGAAGAACCACCTTTAGAGGCCATTTTTCCCTTCAGAGCAGGGGTTGGCCTTTTTCAGGCACCGTGGTCCCCTTTTTGAAGCAATATTTTATGGCCGGATGCCCTTCCTACCGCCAACACTGTTAGTCGCCTCTTGCAACATGCAGGGAATTACCAGTGAACTGGTGCTCAATTTGCCAACCATGGAAGGATGACAGGCTGAGTCAACCCCCCGGTGTTAATTCAGCGATTGACCAGGATTCGAACCCAGGATCCTAGGATCCCAAGCCAGCACCCTAACCATGAAGCCAACACCAGGCTTGCACCAGACCCCGGATGTGAGCTAAGTATATATGCGTAAGTACGACTGTACGTGTATGCAAGTATATGTAGAAGTGCATTGGAGAAATACATAAATAAATATTTATTATTCAATATTTATAAAACTTTATATATATATATATATATATATATATATATATATATATATATATATATATATATATATATATATATATATATATATATATATGATATAGTGACTAGTGACTGATATAAAATGACGCATAGTGACATATAAAAACCGAAAGGTTCACAGAGTTACAAGTGTATGGAAAGCCTCACTGCGTTGCCCTGATGAAGCCCCAACAAGGGCGAAACCAGGTCGGTAACTGTGAGTTTTGCATGCACTTGTGACAGTATCTGAATTTATAATCCGTAATGACGCACTGCTAGATGGTTCCTCTGGAGCTTTGCAGGCAATGCGGACATGCATGGAGATGACGTCATGCTGTCCGCTCATTAGGTTGGAGAACCAGATTACAGATACCATTATTAGTAACTCCCAACCGCAACCAGGTCGACTCCATATGATGAGTGGATACCAGAGATAACGTTACCGTGTGGCAGGCGGTGCTTATCGCTCCCAGCAAGGTGCAGCAGCAGCTGTATGGGACACCTTGCTGGCGGTTCTCCACTGATGATATGGGGGTCGCATTGTGACTGATATAAAAACCGAAAGGTTCACAGAGTTACAAGTGTATGGAAAGCCTCACTGCGTTGCCCTGATGAAGCCCCAACAAGGGCGAAACCAGGTCGGTAACTGTGAGTTTTGCATGCACTAGTGACAGTATCTGAATTTATAATCCGTAATGACGCACTGCTAGATGGTTCCTCTGGAGCTTTGCAGGCAATGCGGACATGCATGGCGATGACGTCATGCTGTCCGCTCATTAGGTTGGAGAACCAGATTACAGATACCATTATTAGTAACTCCCAACCGCAACCAGGTCGACTCCATATGATGAGTGGATACCAGAGATAACGTTACCGTGTGGCAGGCGGTGCTCATCGCTCCCAGCAAGGTGCAGCAGCAGCTGTATGGGACACCTTGCTGGCGGTTCTCCACTGATGATATGGGGGTCGCATAGTGACTGATATATATATATATGTATATATATATATATATATATATAAATATATATATATATAATAATATATATATTAAAAAAGAAAAAAAAAAAAAATTTGTTGTGGATATGAGGATTGTGTTTTTTTATTGTGTTTTTTTATTATTATTGCTTTATTCTGGACCCTCCTCACTCCAGTGTTGTATAAAGGTCAAAGGGCGTTCCCGTAGTTAATTCCATAAAGCATACACGTCAGCCAATCATAGATTTCCCCCTTGTTGATAGTTATATCTTTATTATGTGTATTAGGGTAAGGCCTTGTCTTCCATTAAGATGACACTCCATTGCACCAAGTGAAACAAGATAGATTCCCTTTCATTCCCATTCCCAAAATCTCCATTTCCAGCTACATCCCCTCCAAGTCTCCATTGCCAACCGCACTGGGCAGTTTGCCAGGTTTGTTACAGCGGTGGGTTGCTGATTTCGCCCCAAAGCCGCCATTGAACATGTGCTCAGCTCGGGGAAGAAGGGCGTGCCCGCCCATTGTCATCAAGGGCGGAGCCAGAGGGCCGTGCTGACCAATCAGGGCCGAGGCGAGCTGACCGATGGGCGTGTCCTGAAGGCCGGCGGCTTGATCGCCTGAGGCGCTATAAAAGCGCGCGCGCAAGAACCGAGTAGTAGTTGGACAGGGAGACGTGCAAGTTGTTGAGTGGTTGAGTTGAGTGGTTGGACCCGATGAGCTTGGACAAGACGAGAGAGACGAGTCCTAAAAAGAGCACGCGACGTCCACACAGCCACAGCAGCAACAACAGCAGCTTGGGGCCTGGACGCAGTTTTGAGCAGGGCCGCGAAGGAACGGCGGCTGCGAAACGCGCCGATCGTGCTGCAGGACCCGTTGGACCTTCCTCTCCCTCCAGCCATCCACCTCCTGCCTTTCCATCCTTTTGTGTACGTGAGTTTGTTCTGTGTGTCTTGTCCCTGGGTTAATTAAGACTGTAGGTAAGCTAGCGATTTTCACTGTGTCTCTAATATCTTCTGTACATTATTTTATTATCTTTCCTTCTTCCTTGGTTACTTTGAGCGTGTATATAATAGGAATAAATTTAGTAGTATTGCCAACCTTTTTGTCTTCTTCTTCTTCTTCACATCCGTGTCGCCTTTGTCTTTTCGCTATTGAATATCTGTGGCGCGATCCGGCCAACGTTCGGGAATCGGGTTAGTCGGGGTAACTGTTCGGCCGCGGTGCCATCCGCTCGGCAAATCAACATCCTTATCCGTGGTCCGTAACAATATATATACACTGTATGTAAATACATAAATAATGAAAATTATATACAGTATATATACAATGTAAATGCATAAATAAATATATACAACACAACAACACAACAGGCATTTAAGGCCATTTTCCCTGCTATAGCGGGGGTTAGCCTTAAATAAATATATTCAAATAAATGCATAAATAAATAAATATAAATAAGTAAATATATAAATAAGTAAATAAACAGATACTGTATATAAACTATAAATACACGGCAAGTGCAACACCTCCACATGGCATCACCCATGGCACAACACTAACTCGGTCACAAAGCTAACCAGGCCAAGACCTTTCTTGCTTCAATATTTTACAAAACAGTACACAATTGTCCCAAGTTGCATGTGAGGTGAAGTTCAAGAAGAAGGCATGGCACATTGTTCACTGTATGTGTGTCGGCAATCACGTTCGTGCCACAGTGCCACATGGTTGCCCGTCCTTCTTCCTCCAATATTCAGCCAAAGCAAGGCATTAATACGCCTGAATCATGGAGGAAGACGAATTTGATGCAATGCTTCGTCACAAAATATGGAGGAAAAATAAGCAGGCATACTTTTCCCGGATGTTTGGAAGAAGAATATTTATCTGAATCAACAAATCCTAACAATCACAAGAGAAATGTCAGAGCTCCAAGAAAATAAAAGCTCCACAATAAACATGGTGCATAATTATCTAATTATAAAAGTGTTGAAAAATTCGTTGTGTTAACCCCTGATGGGGTTGCCGCCGCTAAACCATACAGTTTTGAAATTAGTCAGTATTCCTCATTTTGGGTAACTTGAACTGTTGCTGATAAGTTTATGGATTAGATCAAGTGCACAAAAGAAAAAAAATTAATAATAAGAGGAACACCATGGATCTGTAGCGGAATAAATGCTGTTGCTCCGAACTAGATGTGACCTGGTTGTATTGGCTCAGTGAACAAACAACAGGGGAGCCAAATTCAACTCAAATATGATTTTAAGTTTCTGAGGAAAAAAAATGAAAAATAACTAGTTGGGCACTTGGTGGAGCGCATACCCCGACAGGTTCAACAGTTAACGTTTTTTATCCCACTGATAGGCCAAATCTGCATCCGGAACTTATCCAAAATCTAATCGGTTTGTTCTTGTCACACACCCAACCGTTCCACCAAATTTTATCATAACCCATCCACAACATCTTGAAATATCGTGCTATATATCATTTTTGGCCCCATCTCTCGATGGTGAAGAATCACTTGAAAAATAAAAAAAAACTACAGCATCCGGATCGGGATCTTCACCAAATTGAATCAATTCATCCTCATGTCATACACCCGATCTGTCCACCAAGTTTCATTCAAATCGGTGCATAACTTTTTGAGATACCGTGTTATATATCATTTTGGCCCTATTTATCAGTGGTAAAGAATCACTTAAGAAATTCTAGCATCTGAATCTTCACCAAAATCCAAACAATTTGTCCTTGTCACACACCTTGTGACACCTTGTAACTTGTAACTTGTAACCACACCTTGTAACTTAGATGACAATTTCACCACAATGACGTCATCATTATTTGTTTTCTAAACTAATTTATTCCTAGATTGTGCTCAAGAAGTCCCTGGTGTTGGGCTAGCGGCTAGGGTGCCGGCTTAGGATCCTAGGATCCTGGGTTCGAATCCCGGTCAATCGCTGAATTAACGCCAGGGGGGTTGACTCAGCCTGTCATCCTTCCGAGGTCGGCAAATTGAGTACCAGTTCACTGGTAATTCCCTGCTTGTCGTTAAAGGCGGCAAAAAGGGTTGGCGTCAGGAAGGGCATCCGGCTGTAAAACATTGCTTCAAAAAGGGGACCGAAAAACAACAACAACCACAGTTCCCGAAAAAGGCCAACCCCCGCTTGCGGGGAAAAATGGCCTCTAAAGGTGTTTTTTTTTTTTTTTTACACACCCAACCTGTCCACCAAGCTCTGTCTGAATCCTTCCACACATTTTTGAGATATCCTGCTTACAGACAGATTGGGGTGAAAATGTATCCTCTGTGAACCTTCGTTCAATGCTTTGATACCTGGGAGCACTCTGTTTCACCTTCTGAAAGCTGCATATTGAGATAATAACCAACACCAAAAAAACACACACACACACACACACACACACACACACACACACACACACACACACACACACACACACACACACACACACACACACACACACACACACACACACACACACACACACACACACACACACACACACACACACACACACACACACACACACACACACACACACACACACACACACACACACACACACACACACACCTTGTATAAAACAAAGTGAAGTTGTTGGGTAAAATGACCCAATAAAATCTATATTTTATGAAATTGAACAGCATTTGTACATCGATTCACTAAATTGGGAAACCAACTATTTTTGAGGTCAAAAAGTCAAAGGTCAACTCAAGGTCAAACTTCTAAAATCATCAATTTTCATCTGAAAAATCACTTTTTATCCGATTAACTTGAAAATGAAGCAGCAATTATATAGTGCATCAATGAATTGGGAAACAAACTATTTTTGAGGTCAAAAGGTCAGAGGTCAACTCAAGGTCAAACTTTGAATATAATCCATTTTCATCTGACAAATCAGCAATTTTTTTTAAATCCAATTGACCCGAGCTTTGATTAAGATCGTCAATTTTAATCTTAATGAAATGGACAATTTGATGTATCCATGGCAACTTTTTATTTTGGGTAGGGGGTGGGTTTTGCAAATAGCATGCTCTGCATGACGCCTTATTGTTATATATTCTTCAATATTCGGTTTAAAAAACTGTTTTTAGCCTTCCAAGTTGTACCTGTCCGTGACGAATTGCCTTGTGCGGTTACATAAAAAAAAAAAAAGACCTCCACAAATGCATGAAACCACAACACAAAGGGAGCGATGGCACGTTGAAGAGGGTAGCACACCCCATTGGAGAATAACACGTCGGTACATGCTGATGAATAAGTGAAGAAGCTATCAGAGACATTTTAACCTGAGATATCGTTTAGCTACCGAAACAGAGTGCAAGAAGGGACTCGTGGAGTGCGAGGTGTGGCTCAAAAAGGATCAAAATAGAACAAATGGAATCACCCTGCTATACTCACACATCACTCTGCTGTCAAAACATGACCCTCACTCAACACTGTGTTATTCGCTCTTTTCAATTCTAACTCAATCTTGCACTTCATATGGCAGATCAAAAATACTGAAAAGGTAACAATCATGTTTTTTTGTAAATCTATTTTAGGCTCATGGAAGAGCATGGTGCTAAAGGGTAAAACAGCAACGTACTAACAGCGGACGACAATTTCTTATTTTAAAAAGTTGTTCTTCTTTCACCATAACAATTATTCCCACTTTCTCATGGGATAGACCAGGAAAAGTATTTTGGCCCAAATTTTTCACACACCGGCTGGCCCAGCCTGATGTTCGATGAAGGTGATTAAAATTTGCAATTTGGTCAGGGTGCTGGCAATAACTCGCCATCTATTCGGGAAGGACACCATGGTATTTTAACGTCCATCAACTAATACTAACAGACAGGATGCCCAGCTTAACGTCCATCCGCGGGAAGGCGCACACACTGCCCGTGAAACACAGTGATATCAATTTATAGCTGGGTGAAGATTCGAACCCAGGATAGACAGATCAGAAGCAAGTGCGCATGGGTAACAAGGCTTCGACTGAAACTTGAAAGATAACTGCACAAATGTCATAAAATCAAAATGTCGGGCGCAACATAATTGCTCAACAAGTGATACTCACTTCTCCAAGAGAACAAGCGCCGTGCCGGGGTTCACTCGAAGATATTTACTGTTTGGCTGTCCATAGTCTGCCAGGTATGTGGACCAATCCCACACCATGAAGAGGTCCAGCAACTAGAACAAATAAAGTAAAAACAGACGTCTCAGAAAAGATTAAAAAGTACAAACATTCAAGTTCAATCCTTTGCAGATGGCTCGTAGTACAGCACGAGTCATTTTATATTTCACTGGTTTAACCACAAACATTGTTCAAATATAGTTAGTTCTTTTTTTGCAATGTCTCATGTGGATCAGATATCAAACTGTGATGAGCACTGTTAAAAAAGAAAAAGGAAAAAAGAACAAACTGTATGAACAACAATAACAACCTGAACAAGAATATGGGAGAAACCTAAGAAGTGAAAGCTTGGGTGGTTACACAACATCGAAGAAAGAAAGCGGGGACAACACAGGTGACCAAGATATGATGACGAGGGCAAGGCACCACCGAGGGTCGCTGATGAGAATTCCCGGCAAGACGACGATGGCTAGAGTGAGGAAGAATGACATGGAAAGGGGCATTGGAGAAAATTACCCCACACACAACTTAAAAGGGGCAATGCACAATGTCTAGCCTAGTGGGATTTGAAAACTACGAGGGAATCTTCTGGATTTACACAGTGACTTGATCCGAGAGAATCCACAGCATCTGAATCACGTAAGTTTGGGTTCAGATGCTCCCGACTCACTCAGTCCAGCCACTGCCTCATGTGAACGGGGATTATGTTGCATGAACCGGGTGAAAACTGCCAATGGAACCAGTTTGTTGCATGATACTTTGAATGATCGAATGGAGATCTCATCAAATGGATGTGAAGTGAATGAATATGAGGCATCTGGACCACAGGTCCCCAGTAAGGCAACAGAATCCCAACATGGCGAGCAGGACCAGCAGCCAGATACTCCAGTGCTACATGAGCAGAAGGATGAATCCTCCGATTCCGAGTCACAGAAGGAGGTTCTGGTGGATGAAATGCCAGCGATGGACAATTACGATGGAATCATTTCATCAGATTCTGATTCAGAGTGAATTTCTGATCATACCTAATGGATATAGCTATTCTTTCTTCTACTTACAGCAATCAAATGCTGTCGTAGGTATGAATGAATGATCGTTTTAAAGGCCATTTTCCCCGCTAGAGCGGGGGTTAGCCTTGCGGGCCCCCTGACAATCATGGTTCCCTGTTTGAGGCAATGTTTTTATGGCCGGATGCCCTTCCTGACGCCAACCCTTAGTCGCCTCTTACGATGCGCAGGGATACGGTGTACCTATTCTAAATCGGGGTACACACCTCCTGTACTCATTAATGCCCAGTCATCAAGTAACCGTTCATGGTTAATTTTTTTGTCAATTCTTCAATGAATCAAGAGACAAAGACACTTGACTTTTTAAACTCCACCACTGAAGGTGGACGGAGTTTCTTTTCACACCTGCTTGTCTGTCTGGCTGTCTGTCTGACTGCATATGAGCACGATATCTCAAAATGTTGAAGATAGATCGAGAGGATACTTAGTGGACAGGTGGGGTGTGTGACGAGGAGGAAACGATTCGATTTTGGTGAAGATCCAGATCCGGATACTATAATTTTTTTGAGTGATTCTTCACCATTGAGAGATAAGGCCAAAAATGACATATAGCATGATATCTCAAAAAGTTATGGATGGATTCGGATGAAACAGACACGTTGTGTGTGTGACATGGCCAAATTGTTTGGATTTTGGTGAAGACCCGGATAAGATAATGTCATGCTTCGCCATTGCAAGATGGGGCCAAAACGATATATAGCACAATATCTTAAAACGTTGTGGACGGTTTATGACAAAACTAGGTGGATGAGTTGGGTAAGCGACAATAACAAACTGATTATATTTTGGTGAAGGTCTGGATCCAGATCCGGCCTATTGGCGGAGGTATGCTCTCTACCGAGTGCCCTCAACTCTGCCCTTGGCATCCCCCTTCCCTCCACCGCACCCTCTTTCTACTGTTCTTTTCATTTTGTTATATCCTAATCTGCTCTGTGTTCTCACTCCTCCAGAAGCATTAATTACTGTATCCAAAAGAAATATTGATATAAATAAATTAAAAAGCAAGCTGCTGATAAATGGTTTGAAAGAAGAGAGATCAGCTGATAATAATTTAACATATATCTACTAATAGTTGTTTTTCATCACAAAATGATGCAAAAGGTGCCTCGCACAAATGTAATGCTAAAGATACCCATAAAGTGAGAGGAGTGACAAAAGAAAAGCCACCAAAAAAAAAAATAATCAAAAAAAGCCAAAAAAACTATTGGGTACCTGATATTCTCAAAAAACAACAAAAAAACAACAACACAAAACAGAGATAAATCATTAAAAGTTATACTGCAACTTCAACCGTGGTATAACAAGCCGTTTCACCTTCAGGGCTCGTCACATCACAGGTTTTGGAAACGCCGGTAGAGCGACAACCAATTGGCCGTGGAATGCTTCACTGTGATGTCACTGTAGCAACGTCAACCTCAGCTTCATAAGATGAAGTGCATGCTCTCTTATGTTCAGGCCGATAATACCGGGGATTGAAGTTGCAGGATTAAAGCAGATATTTGACTGCGGGCTGTTGTGCTATATTGCGGGGAAATTTGAGCTTCGTGTACGCCCTTGCCTTTCCACGAACCTTTCGCCCTGGCAGATATACGTCTGGCAGATATACGCCCTGGCAGTTACAAATTTGAACGCTTCATCAAAGGCTGGCAAGAATCAAATAAAAATAGACGTGGAAGTTCCTTTACTTTTTTGCAGTGGCGGATACAAATTTGGATACTGATCAAAACTGTGATGTGAAATGGCGAGTGGAAGCAAGGGACTCGCCTTTCCATAAATTATTCCACACAAAATCCTGCTATCTCTCATTCTTTACCAACGCAGCATCCACAAATCCAAACACGTTGTTAATCTTTACAATGTGTACCAGTCACAATGCTTTAAAAAACGTTCTTAACAAGTAAAAATGAAATTGTTTCAGTGATGACGATGTGAAGCTTTCTTAAGAGCAGCCGTTGGTTTGAAGGTTCATGGCCTTTTTAAGCTCCACCAATACCGTGTCATATGTCATTTGCTACATACCATCATGGCATTAAAGCCATTATCAGTGCTTTGGATGCTCAAACGACTGTTTTTGTCACCACAGCTTTGCCACATCAAAGCCCTGTTAATGCCGCAGCCGAGGTTAATCTGCTGCGCACCTGAGGTTAAGGCGAGAAACTTGGAGCTAACCCCTCCTAATTGTATCGTCACAGAACCAGCACATCAACCCAGCCAAGCCACAAGGCACCAAGAGTTCATGACAGGTGGGCTCAGAAAGGAAAAGTCAAGGTATACGGTGCAGTGTGAGCACGCTTTAGTAGGAGCAAAAGGAAAAGATGCAAACAAAGTCCAGCCTCGAATCTTTTGCTCCGAAGGAGGGATAACACCCGAAACGTCAGCTTCGACTTGCTTTCCGTGGTGGTTAGCATACCTCGATCAATGGCCTGTTTATTACCCTCGCCAGAGGAGAGGGTATTGCATTTGAGTCTGTTTGTTTGTTTGTCTGTCTGTTTGTTTGTTTGTTTGTTTGTCCGCACAAAATAAATATGATTTTCTCTCCAAACGTTGGACCAATTGACAGGAAATTTTCACCATAGGTGCACCTCCTGCTGTAGAATTTTTTAATTATAATTATGACGTCATAGGTCACGTGGTATGGACACCATCTTGGAAAAACCGAAAAACTTTGCACCTCTATATCTCCAAAAGCGCTGCATAGAAAAAAACTGAGACATGGCTCATTGTAAAGAACTCTCCATGGGGAATAACATATTGTTGCGGATATGAGGATTGCATCTTTTTGATTGTGTTGTATTATATTGGAGATGGTGATGAACATTGTTGGATATGGCCCCTCCTGCCTCCAGAGTTGTATAAAGGTAAAAAGGGCGTCTCAGTAATTAGTCCAAAAGCATACACGTCAGCTAATCATAGAATACCCTTGTTCAGTAGCTTATATCTTATTATGTGTCTTAGAGTAAGGCTGTGTCTCCCATTAACTTAAATACTCCATTGCACCAAGTGAAAAAGATAGATTCCCTTCATTCCCATTCCCAAAAACCTCCATTCCCCCTTTTCGTCAATTGCCATTCGCATTGCCAACCAACAATTGCCGCCATTGGCCACGAGGCAGGGTTGGGGAAGAAAGGCGGGTCCCCACCTCGTCATAGAGGGGAGGAGTGAGTCAGCCCCATTCAACCAACCACGAACAAGGGGTTTGGCTTGAGAGGGCGGAGAGAGAACGTTTGGGGGAGGTTCGCAAAGGTTGAGGGGCGGGGCCTATATAACCCGCGACGGGAAGCTCCCAAGGGCAGACGGCAGATGAGCTTTTACGGAATGAGCTACGACAAGAGCGGAGTGTGTGGTTTTTTTGGTCAGAGCTGGGTTGGTCGTCAGTGGTGGTCAGTGTTTGCGTAGAGTGGAGGGGTTGCGTTGAGTTGTCGGTGGTGAGGAAGAGTTGGACTAAGCAAGAGAGAAAGAGTCCTGGAGTTAGTGAGAGAGGGAGAGAGAACCCGTCACGCCAAACCCCCCACCAGCAGCGTTGGCTTGGCTCCACCAAGCAGCTCCGACCCGCTACCCCACGGACACGACAGGATCGGTGGCATCGGCGGCCGTCGAGGTCCAGCCCGACGTCCCGTGCGGGATCAAACTCCAGCCAGCTCCGTGCCTTCCTCCAGCCACCCACCTACTGTCATTCCTGCCTGCAATTTCCATCCATTTGCGTACGTGAGTTTGTTCTGTTCGTGCTGTCCTTGGTAGTAACAATAAGTCTGTATAAGCTAAAGATTTCACTGTGTCACCTGCGTCTCATGTCCCTGTAAATAAACGTGACTGCTTTCTTCTTGCTTATATGTGTGTAAATAATAAACCCAGTTACGCTTCTGTACGTCTTCTTCCTCTTTGCATTCGGTCGCTTTAGAGTTTTCCCGATTGAATAGCGGTGGCGCGATCCGGCCAAAGTTTGGGGTAAATCGGGTTTTAGTTAGGGGAATAACTGTTCGGTCGCGGAGCCTCCGCTCGGCAAACATACCATCTTTAACCGCGTACCGTAACAATATGTTAATGATGATGTCATAGGTGCTGTCACAATTTGACGTCACATCTTTGAGTACAAAACTTCATACGATCAAGATGAAATTTCTTGAGCATAACTATGGACAAATTGGTGGAAAATCTATGGGGAAAAAAGTAATGATGTCATCGGTCACGTGGTTCGGCCGCCATATTTGTTTTACCACAAAAGCCATTAAAAAACACTAAAAACAGGTCCTGGCGACGGTCTGCAATCTCTGATTGCTCTTTATTATTTCAACATTGTTGCACCAATTCGCTAAACACAGATAGACGCTAACCTCCACTAGAAAGACTACTTCCGCATTACACATTCAATCTTAGTGGTTTGATTTACATTTTTACATTTTACAATTTTATGATCATGTTCAAAGATCATTCGCAACCATCATTCCACAAAAGGTAGCCCAACACCCAATAAAAGAAAAAAGAAAAATTACACAAGGAGAAGTTACAAATTCCAAACTTAAAATATTTTAACGAACGCAAATCATAAAACTGGAACGCCACTCAGTAGAGCGCATACTCCCACCGTGGGTCAAGTTGGAATAGTACGATTTCACAAAAGTTTGAGGGAGTAGTTCAGTGACAACACAAGACAGACACTGCACAGATATATTATGTATATAGAATATATAGAAGATAATGTAAAAAAAAAAACAAGGCAATTTCACTTCCATTTTCGGATTCAGCGTTCAATTCTATATAAGTGAGTGTATTTTGAGGCATGTGTGACTTCAAATAAAATTGTAAGCCAGGAAAAACGTTCGTTTCATTCCTTAGGGATACAACATGTAAAACTGGCCCAAACGTCAAAACAAAACTCTCATTTTAAGTCATACAAGCTAATGCGACCACTCATTCTTCTGGGAAGAATCCCGTGCACATGCTGGTCACACTTATAAGTCACCTAAGTCTTTATAAGTTCATCAAATACTGACACCGCAATTGACATTCGCTGAGGTAAATGTTGATATCTCTTCTGAGGTTAAAAAAAAGAAGTTTTAAAGCATTATACGTATCAAACGATACATTTTATGAAACGGGGAAACCTAATACACATTTTGGTGGTTTTAAAATGACAGAATATGTCTTTATTAGAAAAAAAAATGAACATTGAAGATGGCGCTGCTAAACAATACACCGCTCTAATGCATAACCACGAGTTTAAACTACATTTCCAACAAATATGAAAACTATTTTCATATCACAATGTTAAATATAGAATATATAGAAGATAATGTTTAAAAAAAATGAGCCCTATCTTCCAATGGTAAAAAATTCCCAAAATAAATTACTGGATCTGGAATAATATCCTGAGCTTCACCAAAAACTAATCAATTCTTCCTTATCCCAAGGGCAATCATCCCACCAACTTTCATCCAAATCTGTTCAGAACTTTTCCAGATATCTTGTGCACGCATGCATGCACGCGCACACACACACACACACACACACACACACACACACACACACACACACACACACACACACACACACACACACACACACACACACACACACACACACACACAACTCCCTGGCGGGAGTAATAATTATTTCTTGAAACAAGAATAATAATGAAAGCATTAAAACATAATTCTCCAATTCCATTGAAGATTACAGTATTAGGCAGTTAGCCTGGTGTTGGCTTAGCGGTTAGGGTGCCGGCTTGGGATCCTAGGATCCTGGGTTTGAATCCCGGTCGATCGCTGAATTAACGCCAGGGGGGTTGACTCAGTCTGTCATCCTCCCGAGGTCGGCAAATTGAGTACCAGCTTGCTGGGATGAATGATCCCGGTGTGTACCCCGGTTTAGAATAGGTGCACCGTATCCCTGCGTATCGTAAGAGGTGACCAAGGGTTGGCGTCAGGAAGGGCATCCGGCCGTAAAAACATTGCTTCAAACAGGGAACCATGATTGTCATGGGGCCCGCAAGGCTAACCCCCGCTCTAGCGGGGAAAATGGCCTTAAAAAACGATCATTCATTCATTCATTCATTCATTCCAGTATTAGGCAATGGTAATCAACGTTACCTTCATGCACTGCCATTGCATCAAACAAATACAAATTGTGCCCTGTTAATCTCTCTATGAAACAACGTCTTTATGTGTATATGTGTGTATGTATGTGTGTATGTATGTGTGTATGTATGTGTGTATGTATGTAAGTTGTTTTTGCCTGCTATCCTCACACATGGGTGGACCTCAGGAGATGGGACATAGACCGGGTCTCAGTGTGTGTGTGTGTGTGTGTGTGTGTGTGTGTGTGTGTGTGTGTGTGTGTGTGTGTGTGTGTGTTTTCACCATTTGAGCCTTTGTCATAACATTTTAAACAAACCTTTATGATGACAATATGGAGTAATAACTAATAATTGGATCAAAATGTCAAATGTCAAATGGCAAAGTCACAGTAAGCACATGTCGGCCTTAGTAACCCATCCACTGTGCAGCGTGAGACGGCTGGGTTTTGTAATCGTTTCCATGCTTCTTTATTTACCATTTGAGCTTTTGTCATAAAATTTGATCAAACCTTTATATTGGAAAACAGCTGAAACGCCTGTCTACGACAGGTCCCCGTGAACACAATAAATATTCCCTTTTAGCTCATATAACCATCTTCTGTTATAATTGCATTATTTAATTAGGCTCAAATTAAAGAATTGCGTGCGCATATGCATCTTCACAATTAAATTCTAAATCAAGTTTCCCAAAAATGTACCCATTTTAATTTATGAGAAAATAAACCCCTAAAGTTTTGGAAACACACCCACCAATTGTAGTATGATGATATCGAGAACAATGATTAATAAGTTTTACTTCTTTTTTTTTTTTAGCTGTTGTTTTTGTCAAGTTTAGTTCAGTACAAAGTGGATGCGGACAGGCTTTGCATGTTGAGATGCTTTCTAGTTTGAATTTGTTCTTGAATTTCATTAAACACTAATTTGTATTCGAGTTTGCATATTAGGACATATCTATAAGGGTAAATAAAATATAGGAGGGCCAAGCCATAGTGAGCCTTCAAAATTAATATGCTTAATTGTACAAATAATATACAGTGGGAAGGTAGGGAGGGGGTGGGTGTTTGGATCACGTACATGTTAAAACATTAAAAACTAGAACGACACTCGGAAAAGAACAGTTTACGTTTTGTATCCCACTGATAGGCCGGATCCGAATCTGGACCTCAACCAAAATGAAATAGGCTTGTTCTTGTCACCTACTCAATTCATCCACCTAGTTTAGTCCTGATTCGTCCATAACCTTTTGAGATATCGTGCTTATAGTTCTTAGTTCCGTCTCTCAATGGTGAAAAATCACTGAAAAATATATGAGTATCCGGATTTGGATCTTCGCTAAAGTATAATCAATTTGTTCTTGCCACGTACCCAGCCACGTAGTTTCGTCCGAATCTGGCCATTTAGCTTTTGCTCTTTCACGCTTTCTTTCTGGCGTTTAGCTCTTTCACGAGCCTCGATCCTGTATCCAAAAAAATAAAAAATAAAAATTACTTTTTGAGATATTCTGCTCAGTTAAACAGACAAATAGAGGTGAAAACTCAAGCTCTGGCCTCCTTCGGTGGTGGAGGTAACAAACAACATGGCAGTAATTATGAGAAGTGCACTCTATTTGGAAAGTGCAGCAGAAAATGTGGCAATTTTATTTCTTTATCTTCATCACTGCACAAACTTTGTAAAAAAGCAAATATCTTTGTGAACGAAAGCATTTTTTTTTATGAAACAAAAAAGTTAATTCAATATGCATTTATATATTTAGTGTGCTAATCTGATTTTGCCAAAAATTCCTCTTTTTATTCGTGTTGTTCCACTGGGCTTCACGACAATTCAATTGTGGCGCTTTCAAACAGAAGCCTGTTTACACGGCTTTGAGACGCTAAGGAAACCTTTTTAGGCCAAATCCGCGGATCATATTTCCTAAACATTCCTCAACGAAATCATTGGGGTCCGTCTCAGCTGCCTTGTAGTTTTTGTTTGCGTTCCATTAGGCTGTGTCCCTTTAGACAAGCACCTTGGATGGAACCTCGTTCTTTGCTCAGCAGAAATCTCATTGAAATTCCTTGTTGGTTTATACATACAACCACGTGCACATAGACACACACACACAGACTGGACTTAATTAAACAGTGAGTGGTGCAAAACATCCATCATCTTTAAAGCGCACATGAAATGCCACCAAAAAAAACCAAACAATTATGCATTCAGATAGGAAAATACAAATTTTTTTTTAAAAAAAAGATCTTTCCTCAAGCATTTTCTTTTATTCATCACCATCTCTTGGAGATGCAACGTCTCACGTGCGATGCTAAAGCAACATGCCTTGAGCTTCGCTTTCATTGCGGGAGATGCCATTAATGTTGAGGACTTTAGATTTCACAGATTTCAGGAGAGACAGATGCGATGAACTATGAACAAGGACTTTAAGCTAAGAGTTCTAATTCTTTCAAGGAATGACTTTGAAAGACAGAGCATTCCAAGTTCGTGGTTGGCTTTGGAAACCAACTTGCGATATGGTCAGCCCAGGAGAGGTCATGGCTGTTCATGAGGGTGAGAATTTCAAGAGACTAAACCTTTTCCAGTGGCTGCTCAATTGCTCATGGAAGCAGATAGGTGGTGACTTTGTTTGATGATCCTATCAGTGACAGTATGAGAGTTTGATTTGCCAGGACTGAAAGACATGTACCCTTTATCAGGCAAGCATCTAAACAATTCCAGATTAGCAGAAAGTGACACAGCCGCTACCTGCCGGTTGACAGGATGGGGACACTGCACGGCATAATCTGGAGTCATTGAACTGAAAAAAGGAAGGGACGGTTTACCAGAGCATCAGAGAGGTCGGTTATGTAGTCGAGGATCAAGGCTCGGCCCAAGACACAGTTTTCAGGCAACCCAGCCTTCCATGGGAGAAGAGGCGAGAGAGTTCAATTGGCAGCAACAGATTGACTACGTGAGTGGAGAAAAGCAGAAAGCCAGGTATGAAGCCGAACCTGTATGCCAAAATCACTGATCTTGGTGAGTAGTGCAGATTCCAGACTGTGTTTAATTCTTGAGATATGACCATGATGACAGTCCTGACCTCTTGTTTGACATTTAGGACTTCCAATCATTGCTGAGAGGAGCAGCAGCATTTCTAGTGTTGAGTGACTATGACAGAATCAAAAGTAATTGGCAGAGACCAAGCTGCTTGAAAAGAGGAAAAACGATGCCATCAGTGATGATGGATTCCATGACAGCTGATAAACAGAAGTAAGCATACTGTGCTGAAGTTGCAAGGATTCCTTTTTGCACCCTTCAACTGAACAGGATGTTTTATGACTTCTTGGCAAATACAGGACAGCCAAAAAAGGGCAGGCTGAAGAGCACAGACATAGGAGAAGCAATATCAGAAAAGCAAGGTTTGAGAATGTGGGGACCGACACCGTCTTGGCCCTTCGCAGAAAAAGGGTCGAGGTACGACAAAATTACCAACTCGGGTGAGAAGGGCAAAAGCCAGAGGACCTGACTGCCCACAGTGGTTGTTGATGGATGTTAAATATCTCAAGTATCTTTCGTAAAGAGTAGGTGAGTTATCGCTGGCACAAATTCCAAATTCCTGCCCTAAATGACTGCTAGGAAGGCAACTGCGAACCAATTTAACCTTTGCTAAATAATTGTTTCAGCAGCATAGAGTATTATACATTGGACACATTGAAATGCTTAACCACTTTGTTAATAAGTAGGCTATACTGGGGATGGGGGAGAGGTGATGTACACCCAATGAAACATGATAGCTCCATGCAAATATGATGTTCCAATGATTCACGAGACAGGAAAGACAAAATGACTGATATGGAATTAGACAGAAAAATGTAGAAGCTTTGCCAAAGTCCCAATGAGGGCACAAATAACTAGATATCTACGATCACAAAGCGATAGCCAAGGGTAAGCCACCCCGGGCGCCCGTGATCCAATGATGGCCACATGTTTTTCACTACGTTATATGACCTTGACCTTCACCATTTAGGGATAAAGTGTAAATTAAGAAAAGGTGTGCCCATCTATATTCTATCCATAAACTCAACATCATGAAAAACATAGGAAAACTAGAATGGCACTTGACAGAGCGTATACCTCCACCAGGCTGAACAGTTTGTTTTGTATTCCACTGATAGGCCAGATCTGGATTCGGACCTCAACCAAAATCGAATCGGCTTGTTCTCATCACCGAACCAACTCGTCCACCAAGTTTATTCATAACTCGTCCATAACATTTTAAAATATCATGTTATATATCGCTTTTCACCTGATCTCTCAATGGTGAGGAATCACTTGTAAATTAAATAATTCTCGTATCCAAATTCATATTCAGATCTTCACCAAAATCTAATCGATTTTTCCTTGTCACACACGCAGCCGGCCCCACCAAGTTTCATCCAAATCCACCCATAACGTTTTGAGATATCCTGCTATGTATAGTTTTGGCCCTAACTCCCAAAAGTGAAGAATCACTTAAAAAATTCTACGAGCCAGATCCGAATCTGGATCTTCACCAAAATCTAATAGTTTTGTCCTTGTCACATACGGTACATCTCTGCCAATCTTTTTCCGAATCCGTCCACAACTTTTTGAGATATCTTGTTCACAAATAGACAGACAAACAGACAGGCAAACAGACAGACAGGGGTGAAAACATAACCTGCATCCACCTTCGGTGGCAGAGGTAATTAGTCAAGTTATGATCGAAAAGGTGGTTCGAGTTAATTAGGTCACAATTCCAAAAAGTAGGTCAAGGACGCAAATCAAATATCAGCTACACAGCTTCAGTACAAGTGCACTATTATGATGTTGGAAAATCTTGGAAGACCAAGAGGTCTTTGAGATTCCGCATTGGCAAAATTGGGCGATGACAAAAAAGCGCATTAGTTTTTTCAGACTGCCATTTGACATTGACCTTTAACCCAGAGGGGTACCATGTAAATTAAGCATAAATGAGCCTTACTCTCTAGGGTCTAGGTTATCTAGAGAGGGCAATTTCATACTGATAGGACAAACCTCAGTCGAGTTTTGGTGAAAAATGTTAAATTGTTTATAATTAGGTCAAAGTCAAAAAAAAATCATGTCAACTCCACATTTTATTCCCATTATTGATGCAAAATTTCATTTTGATTGTCCCAGCTCGGACATTGGCAGAAAAGGCGAGAAAAACAAACAAACCAAATGCAGGTTTAGTATTCCGAGTGGTTGAAGAAACTCAGAGGTAGCATTAAAAACTGGGGGCACTAATTGTAGAAACAAACCCAACAACAGATATAAGCATCCCCCTATCATATTGGGGGAGGTTTCTAAAAACAAAAGGATTATCATGCTGTGTGTACTTTCGACAGAGTTATGATGTACTTGGATGAACTCTTCTTCTATTTTTGAGAGAGTGCAGACAGACAAACAAAAAAAAGTATAATTGAAGCCAATGAAACTTGTACGATTCCCTTCTAAGCTCACTAACATTCCCATCCACTCTGTAAAAACTGCATTCTTGAGTCAATATGTCAAATGAAATAGGGCACACAAAATGACACCTTACGGAGATTCTTTAGGGAATAGCAATGGAATTTGTTTGGTGCTGTGGAGAAAAAGAACATGCCTTATCCTGGGCCATTCACAACAAATGCACGCACACACACACACACACACACACGGAATGATAAAGAAGAACCTCACTGAGATTTGAAAACAATCCCCAGGAATATTACCACAAATGAACTACAACTGGAGGCAATCCGGGGTTCCGTGACAATCCTGAAAAGAGCCCTTGGAACAAAACTCTGAAAAAGTTGAACAGTTTGGTCCATGAACTGTGATCCCTTACCGAAGAGGAGGTGGATATTTTGCGTCCTGGGAGGACTCCGTACCACCTCCTGAAACCCACAAATGGAGATGAAAAAAAGAACACACACACACACACACACACACACACACACACACACACACACACACACACACACACACACACACACACACACACACACACACACACACACACACACACACACATCCTGGATAATTTATCATTTATGTATTGCGAGCAGGTTTTAGATAATACCATAAATTAATAGATGGCGAATTCGCTTCTTAAGAGTCAGAGGAGAGCGACGTTAAAGCAAGATAAAGGAACAAGCAAACAAAGATAAAATGTTCCAATGGACATGAGTACCGCGCAGGTGATTTTTCCAGCAGTGGCAAAAGTAAATGATAAATGAAATCATAATGAGGCAACAAAATAAATAAAGGTTCAAATAGAAAAGAGCAAACAGCAGAGTCATTTAGAAAAAGCACAGGGAAAACAAATGAAATAAAAGTTAAATAAACAGAATCTTATTATACAAGTGATAACAGACCTTACAACGACTACGGTATTTTGTAGTATTCATCACGCGAGTGTTTTCATTGTATTTCAGCTGGAAAGAAAACGTAAAATAATGCAAATAACAAAATGTTTCATAATGTATATTTAAACTGTGAGCCATGTTGGTGTACTGTGCTTTGTCAGCTGCAAAGAGGCAGAAAAGGCTGCAGGCTTGACGGAGGGGGCAATCATAGACGAGTCTAAGGCCGTCGTGCTCACACGGCCCATTATACCAGCAGTGCTGACAGACACAATTCAGTATATGACGCTTCCGGGTCTCGCTTGTCAAACCGTCACGTCACGCTTAATTAACGCTTTTAAAAATGAGTCCATGGAATGGCTTACAAATGCAAATATGTTCATTATATCCCTTGTTTACGCTTTGAGAAGGAAGATTTTGAAGGGGATGCTTTGCAAAGAACTATAACTGAGTGTACATTCCCACACCCTGGAAATGTGATTAATGGCCTGGGTGTCAACTGATCCCCAAAGCAACTAGGTAATTTTTTCCCCCTTTTATTCAATGTAGCTGATGCCGAAAGGTCTGCCTTGAAATGTAAGCAACCAAATGTTTTCTTTTCTAACAAAACTCTTCTTTTATGCAAGTTAATTCTGTAAAACTACAAGCAAGAACTGATTGCAATGAAGTATGAAAACCCCAAAACTGGCCTATTTAGTTTATTGTGGAGCAGAACGGAACAGATGCAGTTTAATTTCGGAATTATAAAATTAGATGGCTGGGTAATGCAAAACTGACTTGCTCTCCTGTGGAGAAGTAGACTTTTAGGAATGTTCCATTGCAGTTTTCCGAACGCTAACTTATTCCAGAAAAGAAAAGTTTGCCTAAAACTGGTCGAGGTCAAGCCAGTAGAGGTAGGATCAGTGAGAAAGCGTTCCGAGAATGACAGTTGCTCTAATTAAATGGAAGGTTCAGATGAGCAGGGGAAGTAAGTGAAGAGATGAGTGGAATTGCAAGAGCAGCAATGAGATAGGGGGAGGAGTTGCTCGACCATTGTGTTGTTCGCATTGTGCGGCTGTAGTCTGCCCCTCCCTGGGATCCTGGACGGGCTCTTTGTAGCCTGTCTGCTGACCCCTGACGCCGCGACGGGCCCCTGCCTGACCTGGGTGACAACCGCAAGGCGGCAGGTGCAGACGATGCTGTTTGGGTATTCATGAAGGAGTGAGAGCCTTCTCTTCTCCAGCTCCCTTGCCTCCCTTTTCCATTCCTGTCTTCCTTTACTCCACCAACAAACCCCACGCTCTCACCCTTCACATTTCCCCCTCCTTCCTTCCCCTACCAATGTAAGGTATACATGCACTTTGAAGTTCAGGATGACCACCAATTTCGGTAGTTGTTTGGAGATTACATCATAATAGAAGTGAGAATATAGTGAGTAGGAACACTGAAGTGCATGCAACAAAACATTCAAACTGCATGGAAATGTGATTTCCAGTGTCAAAAGTGTGGAACACAGCCCAAGTACACAAATGTTGGTAATACGGTACTTTTGAAGGATACATTAGCAACCAAAGTACAAATTTTTGTTTATTCAAATATAATTCATGTGAAAGCTCTTCTGAGAGAAAGCATAATTTTTTTGGATGAAGTTAATTACTAGAAAGAAAAGGCTTTGGAAGTCAAAGAGGCTCGAATGTCTCTTAACTACCAATTCCTAGAATGGGCTGACACTCCCTTGTCACAGTCGCTTTGCCTTTGAACTCTATCATCAGTGCCAGATCTCTTCCTTTATCTTGCGTTTGATCAATCACATGGGGAAATATCCAAAAGTCAAGGCAGAAAGAAGATGGAAAACAAATATGCAGAATGCGTTATGGTAAGAGGTTCAGCACCTTCTAATGGACTACAATTTCCACGATGCATGAACTTGTAAGAGCTTTAGTAATTTGTCTCGCAATACTCCACAAAGGTTTTCTTTTTGAGTTTGTTTACACCACACCAATACATCCCAGCCTTAAAACAAAAGAAACAAAATGATGCAGCTCCAAATAAGACCTGAGAACAAACAAACAACAACCTCTGTGTTGGACACCATCCAACAACCGTTGGTGGACAGACAGACGGAGACCACATTTTCTGCTGCACTTCCCAAATAGAGCTCACTTCTCATAATTACTGACTTGTTGTTTTTACCTCTGCCAGAGACGTTAGACAGAGGTTATAGAACTCAAACAATGACATATCCTCAACTTGTAAGAATTTTGGAAAATAATGTCATGCTTATATCTTCCATATAGGTATATGTATTATACATACATAGTCATATACATATACATATACATATATATAATTATATACATACATATACAGTCACGTGAAAAAGTAAGTACACCCCATGTAAAGTTTTGACTTTTTCAACATATTTCAACATACAGATATTTGATTTTTATTTCAACAATATTGACAGATAAAGGTGATATAATATAACAAATATCATGAAACATTTACATTTTGTAGTCCATTGTATAATTTAAATAAACATAAATGCAAATTTCACATGTGGAAAAAGAAAGTACACCCCTACATTTATCACTACTTCAAATACCTAAAATTAGAATCAGGTGCACCAGCTCAGGTGCAAATGATTAGAACATCGTTAGAGAGGATCTTGGAGGAATCTGTCTTATTTAAACCTCAGACATTTAGTTTGGTTTGCTCTTTGTTGTTGAAGTGTGCAGCGTCACCATGCCTAGATCAAAAGAGCTCTCTGAGGCCTTCAGAAAGAAGGTTATAGATGCCTACGAGTCTGGGAAGGGATTTAAAAAGATCTCCAAACAATTTGAAATCAATCATTCGACTGTCCAGAAGATCATCTACAAGTGGAGAAGATTCAAAACAACTGCCAACTTGTTCAGGCCAGGCCGCCCCAGCAAGTTCAGCCCGAGAGCAGACCGCAAGATGCTGAAAGAAGTCTCTAAGAACCCCAGAATGTCATCACGGGACCTACAGGTAGCTCTTGCCACTGTTGATGTCAAAGTGCACGAGTCTACCATTAGAAAGAGGCTGCACAAATTTGATCTGCATGGGAGGTGTGTCAGGAGGAAACCGTTGCTGTCCAGAAAGAACATCAGGGCAAGACAAAAGTTTGCCAATGAACACCGAGGCAAAGACCAGCACTTCTGGAACAATGTGCTCTGGACAGATGAGTCAAAGGTAGAGCTATTTGGCCACAGTACCAGAAGACATGTTTGGCGAAAACCAAAGACAGCATTTGACCACAAGAACCTGATACCAACTGTAAAGCATGGTGGTGGAAATATTATGGTTTGGGGCAGCTTTGCTGCATCAGGGCATGGACAGCTCACCATCATAGAATCCACTATGAATTCTTCATTGTACCAGAGGGTGCTTGAGGATAATGTGAGGCCATCTGTCGGAAAGTTGAAGCTCAACCGATGGTGGACCTTGCAACATGACAATGACCCTAAACATACCAGTAAATCCACCAAGGAATGGCTGAAAAGAAAGAAATGGAGGGTTCTGGAATGGCCAAGTCAAAGCCCGGATCTAAATCCCATCGAGATGTTGTGGGGGGATTTGAAACGAGCTGTGCATGCAAGAAACCCCTCAAACATCGCACAGCTGAAAGAATTCTGCATGGAGGAGTGGGCAAAAATGTATCCCAGTCGATGTCAGAGACTGTTAGACAGTTATAGGAACCGCCTACTTGAGGTTGTTTCTGCCAAAGGGGGCAATACCACCTATTAGAGCCAAGGGTGTACTTACTTTTTCCAAATGAGAATTTGCATTTATGTTTATTTAAATTATACAATGGACTACAAAATGTAAATGTTTCATGATATTTGTTATATTATATCACCTTTATCTGTCAATATTGTTGAAATGAAAATCAAATAGCTGTATGTTGAAATATGTTGAAAAAGTCAAAACTTTACATGGGGTGTTCTTACTTTTTCACGTGACTGTATAATGTATATACACTACCGGTTAAAAGTTTTAGAACACCTCAATTTTTCCAGTTTTTATTGAAATTTACACAGTTTAATGTCTCAATGTACATTGAAATTAAGCATAGAACAAATAAACAATTGGAGATAAAAACGAAATCATAGAATAATTTTGTTTAACAAAATTTAATTAAAATTTTTGACCCAGCAAAGTAGCCACCTTTTGCAGATATAACCGCCAAACACACTCGTGGCATTCTTTCTATAATGGAAATCAAATATTGTTCGGGAAGTTCTTCCCAACACTGTTGCAGAAGTTCCCACAAAAGTGTTGAACTTGTAGGTTGCTTTGCTTTCACCCTTCTGTACAGTTCATCCCAAACCAGCTCGATGGGGTTTAAGTCTGGAGACAGTGCTGGCCATTCCATGATTTGAAGCCTACCGTCTTGTTCTTTTCCTCGAAAGTAGTTTTGACATAGCCTGGAGGTGTGTTTAGGGTCATTATCTTGCTGTAGATCAGGGGTGGGGAACCTTTTTCCTGTCAAGGGCCATTTCTATTTTTAGAACATCCTTCGAGGGCCATGCTAAATTATTGAATACATACTCACCTAATGCGATGGCTGGAACTGATTCTCTTTGGCGAGGCGTTTGGTGTCAGGTGGTAGTGATGATGATGCTACTCGCAGCTGGTTTTGCAGGTTTGGGTCAGTCAGTCTTGAGCGGAACCGAGTTTTTGCAAGAGTCCGTTTTGAAAAGAACTGCTCACAGCTGTAGGTCGTCCCAAACAGTGATGCAAACTTCAGTGCATGTCTCCTCAGAATGGGAAAATCCTCAGCACGTACATACAGTTTGTAGAACTCGAGCAAAGGGAGGTTGTTGTACCTAGCTTTGAGCTCGTCATTGCTTTGCAGCTCAATGATTTTGTGTTGTAGGTTGTCAGGCACATCAGCTGGTTCCACATTAAACGGCATGGCAAATATGTTCAGTTCCCTTTGTTTACTTTTCATGTCCTGGAACCTCTCTCCAAATGCCTGGAGGAGTTTTGCACACTCAGCAGCATATTCAGATGTCACAGCAGGCTTTTGTTCTTGCAGAGTGGGAAAGTGGATAGTGTTTCCCCTTTCCAGTTGCACTTGCCACAGCTTTAGTTTAGCTTCAAATGATTTCACATGTGATTGCAGAGAGCTGAGAAGCTGGTTGGGACCTTGGAGCTTGACGTTCAGCTCTGACAGGTACTTGGTAATGTCCACCATGAAGTTCAAATCACACAGCCACTTGCTATCACTGAGTTCCATGACAGGTTTCCCCTTCATCTCCATGAACTGTTTCACTTCTTCTCTCAGTGAGTAAAACCATGTGAGCATATTTCCGCGACTCAGCCACCGCACCTCACAGTGGTAAACCAGATCTCCGTACTCTGACTCTAGTTCACTCAGTAGCTCCTTGAACTGGCGGCTGTTCAGCCCTCTGCTTTTGATGACGTTTATGGTGGAAACGATAGTTGTCATCACATTGTTGAGCTTCAGGGACTGTGCACACATGATACAGTGGCATACAACTAACTCACTTGGATCGAGACTGAGACGACTCATTTCTTTTTTGAACAATGCAGTCAATCCCTTTTGCGCGCCAACCATGGCTGGGGCTCCATCCGTGGCCAGGCCACTTAACTTGTCAAACTGCAGTTCGAATTTGTTCATAGCCAAAACAACTTGCTCAAACAAATCCTCACCTTTGGTGGTGCCATGCATGGCTTGCAAAGACAGCAACTCCTCCCTCGTATCAAACTCAGCTGTAATCCCCCGCACAAAAATGGCTAGTTGGGCAGTGTTTGTTATGTCCATTGTCTCATCGCAGGCCAGAGAGAAAAACTGGAAATCTCTTGCGGTGTCCTTCAGTGTTTTCTCAATATCATGTGCCATGTCAGTAATCCGATCTGAGACAGTTCTTCGAGACAAACTGACACTTTGGAACAATTTTACTTTGTCTGGTGCGAGCAGCTCCGCAGCGGCAACAAGGCACTCCTTCACAAATTCTCCTTCTGAATGCGGCATCAGCTTCTTAGCGATTAGCTCACTCACCACAAAACTAGCATGCGTAGTGTTGTCTCGGTCAGATTGTGGTCTTATGAAGACTGCTTGTTGAGCACCAAAACTCTGCCGAAGAACGTTAACTTTATCCAAGCGCATTTGTCCTTTAAACTTGCCCAGTTTAGCATGTTTCGAGCTGTAATGACGCTCGAGGTTGGCCTTTTTCATCTTTGAGAGCGCTTCCCGACAAACTAGGCATACTGGCTTGCCTTTTACTTCCACAAAGAAATAATCGTTTGCCCATTTCTCTTGGAAAGCGCGACATTCCGCATCTACCTTTCTTTTCTTGTTAGTCGCCATGTTTGCATATACTGAATGAAATGATGACATGAGATCACGCGATCACTTGACTGTCCGGAAGGTCGCATATCGCAGTTACGACTGTCCGGAACTCACTTGACTGTCCGGAAGGTCGCATATCGCAGTTACGATTAATCGCAAATTAGTTTTAATTTGATGGCAATTATTCTGTTAGCACCAACATATTTTGCCAACGTCAAATAAATGAATAAGTTCTCAAATGTGCCGTCCGAGGCAGCGTCTGCTCGCCACGTTCGGCATTCGTTGACTGTTACAACACGTGAAAGCTCGCTCCTCTCTGATTGGTTGAATCGTTTTTGGTCATAACTTGGTTACCCTTTGTCCGATTAATTTAAAACCTTGAAAAGGAGAGATTACTGGAATTATAGATAGATGAATTGCCTCGCGGGCCGGATCAAACGGTCTCACGGGCCGTATACGGCTCGGAGGCCGGAGGTTCCCCACCCCAGCTGTAGATGAACCCCTGACCAACTAGGCATATACCAGAGGGTATTGCATGGCACTGCAAAATGCTGTGGTAGCCCTTTTGGTTCAGGGTGCCAGTCACTCTGTGCAAGTCACCGACTCTGGATCCATCAAAAGAGCCCCAGACCATCACGCTTCCTCTTCCATGTTTGACAGTTGGTGTCACACACTGAGGAACCATCCTTTCGCCTACTCGACGGCGTAAAAAACCCTGCGTGATAAACCAAAGATTTCAAATTTTGATTCATCGGTCCATAAGACCTTCATCCAGTCTTCAGTAGTCCACTGGCGATGCTTCATGGCCCAGGCAAGCCTCTTTTTCTTATTTTGCCATCTTAGCAGTGGCTTTCTTACTGCCACTCGACCTGTCAAACCTGCAGCTCGAAGTCTTCTCTTCACAGTTGAAACTGAGACTTGCTTACGTCGACCAGTGTTAAGCTGTGCTTGAAGCTGTTGTCCTGTGAGCCACCAATCTCGCAAGCTGTTGACTCTCAGAAACTTGTGTTCCGATTCTGTTGTGGCTTTGGGTCTGCCAGACCTCTTCCTGTGAGAGTTTCCTCCAGTTTCCAAGTGCCTTTTGATGGTGTTGGAAACTGTACTCACTGACACCTTGGCTTTCTTTGCAATTTCTCGAATGGAAAGACCTCCACTTTTAAGGGTTATTATGGTCTGTCTGTCTTCCTTTGTAAATTGCCTTTTTCTTGCCATTATGATAGCAATATACTGCTTCCAGCAGTGCAATATTGTCCACATAATGCTTAAGAGGGTGTAATAACAGTTTGTTCCAATACTGCTTTTATACAGACAGGGGGTTTGTAATCAAGTAATCAGCAGAGGTTGGGACACCTGAAGGAATTGTTCGCATCAACTTTCAAGGCTTAATTTACTTACATTGCTGCAGAACAGCTGTAAGTTGTTAACCCATTACTTGTTCCCTGAAGAAGGCCTTTTTTACAATATAACTGTGCAATTTACATTATTTTCCCGTTTTTGCGAACCTAAACTTGTTTTTTTGAACCTCGAGCAGTTTACTGCTTACCTTTGTACCATTTCAGGTTATTCACTGGACATTAAACTGCGTATATTTCAATAAAAACTGGAAAAATTGAGGTGCTCTAAAACTTTTGATTGACCGGTAGTGTACGTACACACACACACACACACACACACACACACACACACACACACACACACACACACACACACACACAATCAGGAGCATATCTTGAATGCCTAATTAGCTTCTGTCATTGGTTCTGTGTGTGGATGGAGGAAGGTCTGAATGATGCACAGTTGTAACGAAAAATGACAGCCAGGCAATGCTATTCGCAGGCGGTGGATCTTTTTATTATCGGTTACCAGAGAGTGTGAGATGTGGTGACAGCTCATTGCTTGGCGAGTGAAGGGTGGGGTAATGCAGAGGAGCAGGCTAGGCCGGATGAAAGCAAAGCTAAAGGAATTTGTCGGAATGTCTGGCTGCGATCGTAGCTCATCCATCAGGCACCTCTAAATGAGTCCTACCGGCGCTGACAGCTCATGTCAAGGGTCCTTCACATCCCATAGGAAAAGCTCCTGCTGCGTACGCATCTCTGGGAGGCCTGCAGTGCTCTTTGTGCACGCTGTTACGTGCGCTATGGCGTCGCTTTGCGCTGAAACGCTCATACAACAGGGAATGCACACTGAGGAAATCCAACGATGCTTAAAGAACGGAAGTTTCACACAGGAGATTAAGTCTATGGTTCTTAAACCAGACACACACAAATATTTCTTCAGAATTCCAAGAGCCGATAGCATTATCGTAAACTTTGGTAAGAATTTGAAAAGCATGCACAGGGACCTTATTCTATGGCTTACGAGTGATCACAGATATCAAAACATACTCAAAGATTTTGTGCATTTTGTGGTTTGATAAATATATATATATACACACACAAACACACAGGGTGTCCCAAAATAAATCTGGATGGCTTGTATTCACAGAATGTGTTCAATATGTCCACCATTCTTTTGCCCGTATATATACATGACGTATACATGTACAGTATATATATATATATTGTACATATATCCAGATATCCAGACTTATGAGACACCCTGTATATATGTGTGATTATATCATATATGATATATACAGGGTGTTCCAAATGTCATCATCCCCATTTATAATGTCATCATCCCCAGCGCAATGGAGGGGGCCATTTGTTGGACATCATTTTCAGAATATAATTTTATGAAATAAAATGGAATAAATTATTTTTTGCAATTTCTACAGTTTGAGTTTTTATTGGTTCAAAAGTTATAAGCAAAACAAATGGGGTGATGACATTTGCAACACCCTGTATATATCATATATTTCTATAATTATATTATGTATGTTTATATATATATATATTATATATATATATATATATATATATATATATATATATATATATATATATATATATATATATATATATACAGTGGAACCTTGACTTACGAGTTTAATTCGTTCTGTGACCGAGCTCGTAACTCAAATTGCTCGTTTCTCAAATCAAATTTCCCCATTAAAATGCATTGAAATGCTATTAATCCGTTCCAGCCCGCCAAAAACCACACCAATTTTTTTTTAAATATACAGTATATATAAAAATATCTCGCGCTTTATATTTCACCTGTATGCAGCATACAAGTTGGCAGGATGGCCTGGACTGGAGGTACGCACACTTGACTCTAAAGTCTAAACTGTCCAGCCTGGGTTTGAATCCCGACCCAACTATAACCTGTCATGGGTGAATCACAGGCAGGGTGATTCATCAATGTGTGTACCGCTAAACTGGGCGCCCCGTTTGCGTCCCATTAGTTGTTGGATGTTAAGGATCTCACCGTGTTTTCCACAAAGAGAAGGCGAGCTATCGCCGGCACTCTGAACAAGTTGTGGCCTGGCATGCTCTTCTCCTCTGCCGTTATATACGTCCTCCTCGGCATCTTTTTCCAGAAGAGCCCTGTCTCGTCACAGTTGAAGATTTGCTGGGGGATGTATCGTTCGGCTTCTATCAGTTCGGCAAAAGTTATAATAAAATCTTCAGCTGCCTTCACATCCGCCTCACCAAGTCGACAACACGCACACCTCGCTCATGTTGTTCGACGATTGCGTGTTTTATAGCCAAGCTCATCATCCTCTTCTTCTTCTCAGCACTGCACTTGGCACTCACTTTCTTAGGCCCCATGGTTAAAACTAAGAAATTTTCCAAAATAACCAAAATGCGAAAACAAAAATGCAGCGATATACGGCAGAGATACTGTACTTGCACGGCAAGATAACCACGTGACCGGAACCCACCTGGTGGCGGCTGGCGTAAACTCAAAATAACCAACATGCGAAAACAAAAATGCAGCGATATACGGCAGAGATACTGTACTTGCACGGCAAGATAACCACGTGACCAGAACCCACCTGGTGGCGGCTGGCGTAAACTCAAAATAACCAACATGCGAAAACAAAAATGCAGCGATATACGGCAGAGATACTGTACTTGCACGGCAAGATAACCACGTGACCGGGTGGCGAAAGCTCGTAACTCAGATCTCGGCTCGCATCTCAAAGCAATAAACCGCCCGAGCGACGGCTCGTATCTCGAAAAACTCGTAAGTTGGGGCACTCGTAAGTCAAGGTTCCACTGTATATATATATATATATATATATATATATATATATATATATTATATTATATTATACTGTATATATAATCATAGTTGTACACTGTAGATTATAGTGGCTTATCATGGAGACATGGGACACAGAGTTTCCTTCTGTATTAAATGGGCAGGGGTGGGTAAACAAAATTTCAATGCAATCGGATTGTGGAATTTTGTTGACAATCAGGTAGTCTGCACCTGGTTGCGTAGTCTCTTCATGAATGCGAAGACAACAGCGTGTATCATCAATTACAAAAAGGCAAATCATTATGAAAAGAAATAATATTAATCAAAATTACAATTTTTTGATAAAATCAAAGCTGCCAGGCTTGTGTCCTGAGCAATATGGAGAATTGGCTGCTTTGTCAATGTCCAGCTTTGCAGCTTATTTTGTGTGTTATAATTGCTGTAGCTCCCTCCAAATGTTTTGCTTTGGTGAACTTAAATCAACATATTTGCAATAAAAAGAACATTTTTTTTGAAAATATGCAATTTATATTATTACATTTTCACATTAATTTCCCCATAGTCATGGATTTATTTGATAACCTTTTTATTGACCGTCCACTAAGCATAGGATTTTAATCGTGTCATGGAACAAACATTAAAAAAAAAAATAAAAAAAAATAAATAAATAACGTTTTGATGCTGGACCAGCCACTAATGTGTGCATTATGACAAGGTTCCAAGCATCTGCATGTGTGGCTATTTGATTAATCGGCAGCTACACATGCAGATAGCAATCGCACAAATAAAATGAGCAAACAGGAAATTTAGAAAGGAAACAAAAGTAAAAATGATTAGAAATACTAAATATCTTGAAATTGTATAATTGCAACACTCACATAATTGGATATTAAAGGCTGTGAATGTTTTTTTCCTCCAAATAAACTGGAAGCATTTATTAGAAACAAAGGCACTATAAAAATGCACATGCCAAAGATTTGGGATGTAATCTGTCTGTGTCTGTACGCTTTGCAAACCAGCACAGCACATGGCACCTGCCATGCTCTCCAAGCTAATCGAGTGGCCAGCAAAAGGGTCCCTGGGCCCATCCATCAATGTCGTGGTGCAGTGAAAGCCTGGGCGCACCCATGGTCCGGCCTACAGAAAGGGGTAGCATTGTACGCTTGCCGCAAGCCATTAGTGGTGAACAAACGTGCAGGAGCGGGTAAGTCGCTGACGATATCGGGCTTCGATGGGAAGATGGATTGCACGGTGCGTGAGAGGCATCTTACCAAACAGCTGAGAAAGCAGCAATAGAGCAAGGCCTGAGCTTTCAGAGTTCGTTCAAAGAAAAAGAAAAGAAAAAAAACATGAAAAGGAGTATGGAACTCGGTTTTGTGTCACGTACAGGGTTCAGATGTGGAGAGAGGACAACACAAGGGGAGCTTACAAAAAAGTTCTGTGAATAATTTAAATTCACTATACCCTTTCAATTTAAGTAATGAGTGAACTTTCAAATAACTTTACACGAGTTCAAAAGGAGTGGTATGAAACAGCCTCACGTAATACCTCGATGATGTTAACCGTCGTCGTATCAATGAAAGAAGAAGAAGAAACTGGTGTTAAAATGCTGCATCCACTAACCTGCCGCAGGTCTATGAAGGCCAGCTGAAGAGTTTCCCCCTGGAGTCCTGAAACCGGCTCCGAGCTGGCAAATGCTGCACAAGAAAGAAATAATGTCATGATCAGAGGTGAAACTAGTTCCTTTCAACCTGCTTGGATTCAAGTGTTGCTTCATAACAAGCAGCAACCCAAATAATATGCATTCAATACAACAAATGTAGCATTCCTCAACAACGCCGTCCAATCTGAGATGAAATACAGAGTGAAAGTTCTATCAAGTGGCTATTAACGATGTAAACAATTTCGAATAAAGCTATCGTCGCTGTACGAGGGAAGCATCGGGAAGCCAGAGGATCAAAATAATGAAAAGACACACATCTATTAGCAAATCCTTCTCATCTTTCTATAGAATCCTTTCACAACCTTTACTGCCCCCACCCCCAATTCCTTACAAAGTGCCTTTCAGGTAATTTTTACCTTTTGGCTAACAAATTACACCTATCTTACCTTATAAGGACATAAACTTTCTGATAGCTTCATACTTCAATGGGAGACTATAATTGGGGATTTCAAGTCAAGCAATATCACAAAATATTTTCTCATCATAAATATGAAAACAAGAAAGAGAAATCAGAGATTGCAGACCCTCGCCAGGATGTGTTTGTGTGGTGTATTTTGTATGGTGTTTTTTTATCTGCTATGTTTGTGTGGTTTATTGATGACGTAGATTTATGTTCAATCCAATATGGCTGCCGAAACACGTGAACAATGACGTCATCAATTCAATTCTCCCATATCATTTTTGTGCAGATCACGCTCAATAAATTTCAAACTGATCAGATCAAGTGTTTCACTTGTCTAATTACGACGTCATAATAAAGGCACCAATGACATCATCATTAATATATGTTGTTCCCTATGGTGAGTACTTGACAATGAGACATGTTTCAATTTTTTCCATGGTGCAGTTTCGGAGATATGGAGGTGCAGATTATTTGTTTTTTCCAAGATGGCGTCCATACCACGTGACCTATGACGTAATAATTATCACAAAAAATTATATAGGGAAAGGCGCTCCAATGTTGAAAATTTCATGTCAATCAGATCAACGGTTGCAGAGAAAAACATACTCGTTCTATGTGGACAAACAGACAGACAAACAAACAAACAAGAAGACGTCATGCAGAGCACGATACTTGCAAAATCCACCCCCACCCCCTCCCCCAAAAAGGTTGCAATTGATCCAGCAAATTGTCCATTTCATCAAGATCAAATTTGACGATCTTGATCAAAGCCCAGGTCAATAGGATGAAAAGTGATGATTTTTTTAGATGAAAATTGATGATTTTATAAGTTTGACCGAGAGTTGACCTTTGACCTTTTGACCTCAAAAATAGTTGGTTTCCCGATTCAGTGAAGCACTATGCAAATGCTGTTAAAATTTCAAGTCAATTGGATGAAAATTTATGATTTTGGAAGTTTGAACATGAGTTGACCTTTGACCTTTTGACCTCAAAAATAATTGGTTTCCCAATTTAGTGAATCGATGTACAAATGTTGTTTAATTTTCAAGACAATCGGACAAAAAAATTGAGTTTTTAGAAATTTAACCTCCAGATGACTTTTGACCTCAAAATCAATAGGCTTCTGAATTGTGACGACCTCTACAACTTGGTGAAGTTTCATGATCGGATGAAAATTATGACCTGTAGGCAACTGAAATACAGACATACAGACAGAATAACGCACAAGACCAACCAATATACTTTAAAAATCTTCGATTTTCGCAAGTAACAAAGACCCAAATGCAATACCCTCTCCTCTGGTGAGGGTAAAAAGTCATGTTACACAACCTAATGTTTTCAGTTTTAGGTATGATAAGGTGAGAGAGCCATGCACTCATTACTGAAGCGAAATAAGCAACACCTTTGGCATCACACCCTATACCCTCATTTCCCCTCAATTATCTTTTCTCCTTCCTTTCCTTTTCTCAGTTCACTTCCCTCTTCACCTCCTTCTCTCAATAGGTTATTTCTTCTTTTTACCCTCATCTCGCCATGTGCTTAAATAATAGACCGAATATGATGGCAATTTCTCGGAAAGTTTTCACCTAGTACAGCAGAAGGTGTGGTAAAAATTTACAAGCCTTTTGACAAAGGACTAAAGCCCACTTGTCAAGCGTGTATGAGAAACAAATGAGAAACCTCAGTATCTGTTAGCTGCATATAAAAACTAGAATGGAATTCGGTAGAGCACCTAGCTCCGCCAGCTGAACAGTATACGTTCCGCATCATTCTGACAGGCTGGATCTACATCCGGACCTGAACCAAAAATGCAAAATGTAATCGGCTGGTTCTCGTCACCCATCCAAACTCTCCAGCAAATTTGGTCCAAATCTGCCCACAACTTTTTGACAAATCATGCTATATATCGTTTTTGACCCTAAAATCATTCAAAAATATATTGTATCCGGATCCAGATCTTCACCAAAATCTAATCAATTTGTACCCATCACAAACCCAAACTGCCCAGAAAGTTTCATCCAAATTTGTCCATAGCTTTTTTTAGATATCCTGCTCACAGATGAACAGATAAACAGAGTGGCAGAGGTGGCAGCGGCAGAGGTAATAACATATCCCAAAAACAAATTCAGACTGCAGAGTCTGATTGATTAATTTCTAGGTCGATAAAAAGTTATTCAAGCCTCATAAATAAGGGAAAAAATATCACAAAACCCCCCAAAAGTCTAGATATTCATTCACAGGGCACAACAGTCCTACGCAGGTCAAAAGACATCAAAAGGCCAATGGGAGGAAAGCACAGGGTGGAACTTCCTTTGGCAATTGGAACATAGATTATTATCAAGTCTGCCAACATTTCCCCTGTCTTGCGGCTCAGGAGAGAACAAACTGTAATCAAATGCAACAAACTTATTTATTCTTGACATGTGCAAATGCATCAATCTCTTCAACCTGGCGATTGGCATCAGCTGGATCCTCTAAGGGTCAAGGCTAATGGGTTTCAATACAGTAACAACACAAACTAGAACTGCACTCCGGAGAGCACATACCTCTGACAGACCGAACAGTTTACGTTTTGTACCTCACTGATAGGCCGGATCTGAATCCAGATCTTCACCAAAATTGAGTCAATTCTTCCTTGTAACACAGCCAACCTGTCCACCAAGTTTTATCTGAGTTCGTACATATATTTTTGAGCTATTGTGTTATATATCGTTTAGGACCCTATCTCATAATGGTGAAGAATCACGAAAAAAATTATCGGACCCACATCCGAATGTTTGCCAAAATTTAATCAATTAATCCTTGGCACACAACCAACCTGTCCATCAAATTTCGTCCGAATTCCTTCCACAATGTTGAGATATCCTGCTCACAGACAAATAAACAGACAGACGTGAAAACATAACCTCCATCCACCTTCGGTGGTGGAGATAATTATGGAACCAAATAACCATCACATTTATATAAACAGTATGATGGCTGAATGGGTTATCACATGAAACAGTCTATCTTCATTAACATCACGAGTGTTTTTAACGTTAGATTTTGTTATATTAATGGTATAGAATTAATTTGTGATTGGAATGATGCCGTTTGGAATAAAAATATAGAGATTGAGTTGAAAGGAAATTATGTAAGGGTTTCCACCTGTGACATTCGCGGATTCGCCATTTGTAGTTTCGCAATTGGCTAGGTATAGAAACATTCAAAATGGGTATGTTTTTTGCCCAAGTCCTTCACAACCTGGCTGTTAGTGCCTGACATTCGACTGAAGGTGACACAGGAATGTGGTATTTATTAGTTAATGGTTTAAACGATTCGCCATTTCCGAATTGTCTGTCTGAATGTGGCCTCCCACCCAATGCGTAGCATAGGCAACTCACTTAGGTGTGTGTGTGTGTGTGTGTGTGTGTGTGTGTATATGTATGTATATATATATACACACACACACACACCTCTCTCTGCTGGGTGGACCAATCATCTATATATATATACAGTCACGTGAAAAAGTAAGTACACCCCATGTAAAGTTTTGACTTTTTCAACATATTTCAATATACAGCTATTTGATCTTCATTTCAACAATATTGAAAGATAAAGGTGATATAATATAACAAATATCATGAAACATTTACATTTTGTAGTCCATTGTATAATTTAAATAAACATAAATGCAAATTTCGCATGTGGAAAAAGTAAGTACACCCCTACATTTATCACTACTTCAAATACCTAAAATTAGAATCAGGTGCACCAGCTCAGGTGCAAATGATTAGAACATCGTTGGAGAGGATCTTCGAGGAACCTGTCTTATTTAAACCTCAGACATTTAGTTTGGTTTGCTCTTTGTTGTTTAAGTGTAGGCGTCACTATGCCGAGATCAAAAGAGCTCTCTGAGGCCTTCGGAAAGAAGGTTATAGATGCCTACGAGTCTGGGAAGAGATTTAAAAAGATCTCGAAACAATTTGAAATCAATCATTCGACTGTCCGGAAGATCATCTACAAGTGGAGAAGATTCCCAACAACTGCCAACTTGTTCAGGCCAGGCCGCCCCAGCAAGTTCAGCCCGAGAGTAGACCGCAAGATGCTGAAAGAAGTCTCCAAGCACCCCAGAATGTCATCACGGGACCGACAGGTAGCTCTTGCCACTCTTGCCACTGTTGCCACTGTTGTCTTGCCAATGATGTCAAAGTGCACGAGTCTACCATTGGAAAGAGGCTGCACAAATTTGATCTACATGGGAGGTGTGCCAGGAGGAAACCTTTGCTGTCCAGAAAGAACATCAGGGCAAGTCTAAAGTTTGCCAATGAACACCGAGGCAAAGACCAGCACTTCTGGAACAATGTGCCCTGGACAGATGAGTCAAAGGTAGAGCTATTTGGCCACAGTACCAGAAGACATGTTTGGCGAAAACCAAAGACAGCATTTGACCACAAGAACCTGCTACCAACTGAAAAGCATGGTGGTGGAAATATTATGGTTTGGGGCAGCTTTGCTGCATCAGGGCATGGGCAGCTCACCATCATGGCATCCAAGATGAATTCTTCATTGTACCAGAGGGTGGTTGAGCGGAATGTTGAAGCTCAACCAAAGGTGGACCTTGCAATATGACAATGACACTAAACATACCAGTAAATCCACCAAGGAATGGCTGAAAAGAAAGAAATGGAGGGTTCTGGAATGGCCAAGTCAAAGCCCGGATCTAAATCCCATCAAGATGCTGTGGGGGGATTTGAAACGAGCTGTGCAAGCAAGAAACCCCTCAAACGTCGCACAGCTGAAATAATTCTGCATGGAGGAGTGGGCAAAAATTTCTCCCAGTCGATGTCAGAGACTGGTAGACAGTTATAGGAAATGCCTACTTGAGAGGTTGTTTCTGCCAAAGGGCAATACCACCTATTAGAGCCAAGGGTGTGTACTTACCTTTTCCACATGCGAAATTTGCATTTATGTTTATTTAGATAATACAATGGACAACAAAATGTAAATGTTTCATGATACTTGTTATATTATATCACCTTTATCTGTAAATATTGGTGAAATGAAGATCAAATAGCTGTATGTTGAAATATGTTGAGAAAAGTCAAAATTTTACATGGGGTGTACTTACTTTTTCATGTGACTGGATATATATATATATATATATATATATATATATATATATATATATATATATATATATATATATATATATATATATATAATATATGTATATATATGTATATATATGTATGTATATATATATATATATATATATATATATATATACTAGCAGAAGTACCCGGCATTGCCGGGTGGGGGACGGGAGGGGGAGGGGGGGAGGGGAGGGGGGAGGGGGAGGGGTAGGGGGAGGGGGAAGGGGAGGGGAGGGGAACGGGGGGAGAGCGAGCCCCTTGGTAAAGCGAGCGATTTTTTTTTTTCATAGCGTCATAGCGTCATAGCGTTCATAGCGTCATAGCGTCATCGCGTTAATAGCGTTTCATAGCGTCATAGCGATTTTTTTTTTCATAGCGTCATAGCATCATAGTGTCATATCGTTCATATCGTTCATATGGTTCATAGCGTTTCATAGCGTCATATCGTTCATATCGTTCATAGCGTTCATAGCGTTTTTAGCGTCATAGCGTCATAGCGTTCATAGCGTTCATAGCGTCATCACGTGATCGCTCTGAGCGAATCAGCGCCCACCTGCTCTGATTCCGTTGATTCCGTGCGCTGCAATGCGCTGAGGTAAATATGAATAAAAAATATGGATCGTCAAATATTTTGAGTTTGGCCATGTTCGTCCCAGGCTCAATGGCCATGTCTATGCCAAATATCAAGCACGTAAGCCTCTCCGTTTAGGAGTCTATCGGTAACATTACACACACACACACACACAAACTGTGTTTTATATATATATATATATATATCAGTCACTATGCGACCTTCATATCATCAGTGGAGAACCGCCAGCAAGGTGTCCCATACAGCTGCTGCTGCACCTTGCTGGGAGCGATACGCACCGCCTGCCACGCGGTGACGTTATCTCTGGTATCCACTCATCATATGGAGTCGACCTGGTTGCGGTTGGGAGTTACTAATAATGGTATCTGTATAATACCAGAGATAACGTCACCGCGTGGCAGGCGGTGCGTATCGCTCCCAGCAAGGTGCAGCAGCAGCTGTATGGGACACCTTGCTGGTGGTTCTCCACTGATGATATGAAGGTCGCATAGTGACTGATATAAAAACCGAAAGGGTCACAGAGTTACAAGTGTATGGAAAGCCTCACTGCGTTGCCCTGATGAAGCCCCAACAAGGGCGAAACCAGGTCGGTAACTATGAGTTTTGCATGCACTTGTGACAGTATCTGTATTTATAATCCGTAATGACGCACTGCTAGATGGTTCCTCTGGAACTTTGCAGGCAAGGCGGACGTGCATGGCGATGACGTCATGTTGTCCGCTCATTAGGTTGGAGAACCAGATTACAGATACCATTATATATATATATATATATATATATATATATATATATATATATATATATATATATATATATATATATATATGTATATATATATATATATATGTATATGTATATATATACATATACATATATATATATACATATACAATTATACATATATATATATATATATATATATATATATATATATATATATATATATATATATATATATATATATATATATATAAAAATAAATATTTATATGTCGATATACGATGTTGAGTCTCCTCGGGCAATGATGGCGTGTTTGCCATCATATTGCCTTTCTATGGCTGGTACACATGAGTAAGTGTGTGGTATAGATGGGGGGTTGCCACTCCTCTCCGTCTCTCTGCTGGCAGTTGGGGAATTCACCCTCTTCCGCCCGTGCTGTTGGAGTCGACTGGAGTCTCATCCACCAGATGCGCAGAGCCATCTTCCATCTAAACCAAATGGCTGCGGACCGTTACCCTGGTAAGGGGGGCTGACAGGTACTTCACCTTGCCCAAGGGTGACCTGGGATTATGCAAGGCAGGGGCATCCATCTCCCTGAGGTATCAGCAGACACCCACATAACCTCCCCCCCCCCCCCCCCCAAAGAAAAAATAATAATAAAGGGAAAAAAAAAAATTTCACAGAACGTGCTCAATGTGTCCATCATTTTTCCTGATACACAAATCAAGACGAGATACCCAGTCAGCAAGCACACGGTGAATGATGTCAGGAGTAATGGCCACTGGATATGAATTAATTATTTTTTCCCAATTCCAGACTTATGGGACACCCTGTATATATATATATATACAGTAATACCCCGGCCTACGTCATTAATTGGTTCCATAAGCCATGACGTAACTCGGTTTTTGACGTAAACCGGGCGTAATGTCTTAAAAATGCCTTAAAATGAAGACAAACACCGTATTTCGTAAAACTAGAGTAAATAACTGGAGGTGGCTTCGCCCTGAATCTGTGCCGCTCCCTGTCGGGAGTCCCTCCGTTGTTTTCTATCGGTCGGGTCTTCTCCTCGAACAGGGTGACCGGCACGGACGTGTCGACCGTGAGCTGGCTTGTGTGCCGAATGGCTCCGCGGCCCACTTTACCACGGCGTGCTTTACCCAACGTGTCCGAGCAGTTTCACCGGTGGTCGTGTCGTGTCGTCTGTGACGAACGAACGAGCTCAGGGTTCCGTGAACCCGGCTGCCCCGGGGATCGACGCTCGCCTCCGAGTCGTAGGCGTGCCCTGTCTTTCCTCGAGCGACCGAAGTTGCTTGCTTCTTTATTTTTGGACGATGCGAAATACGCAGAAACGACGACGTACAGGCAGGCATTTTCAAATCCATGCACATGTGCACATGCACACGTCGATCGGTTCTTTACCAGGATATGCATCAACAACAACTTGCTACTCCCTGCACCACAGATGTCAATTTCCAAACAATTTACCTACTCCCTCTACCTAACTTTAAACCAACCTCCCCGGGTATTCGTGAAGGGGTCCATCCTCCCCCATCCACTCCTTCGCACCATGCCCTCCACACCACTCAATCCACACTACTCACTCCACACACCATTTATTCCCACACACCAAGTATTCTCTCCATTTATCCACTTGCACCCCATGCAAGTCAATCACTCAACACCATTACACATGTCCTCAATACACCACTCATACACTTTATCCGGTCATCCTAGACCATTGCCTCATTTCACCAAGTTCAACGATAACCAGATTCTCACACACACAACCATTCTCGACCAATGCCTCATTTCACCAAGTTAATTCCAAAGATCCTCATTCAATTCCTCACTTGCACCTAAAGCTCATCCTCATACTCACACACATGATACACCAAGATACACCAAGAGCGGCTTCAGCTTGAAGTCGCCAGTGCAATTACCCCCAAGCATTAGCGTTAGCCGCTCCTTTGCGACTTTGTAGCCTGGCATGGTCTTCTCCTCCTTCGAGATAAAGGAGATGATGATGTAGGAGTGACGTAAAGTCGCACATAATGACGTTCGCTGAACTGAAATGTACTCTAGAAGAGTGGCGTAAAGTCGGATTTGACGTAGGTCGAAATGGCGTAAAACGGGGTATGACTGTATAATATGTATATGCATATGCATTTGAACTGGTATATATATATCTATACATATAAAACACAGTTTGTGTGTGTGTGTGTGTGTGTGTATGTAATGTTACCGATAGACTCCTAAACGGAGAGGCTTACGTACTTGATATTTGGCACAGACATGGCCATTGAGCCTGGGAAGAACATGGCCGACCTAAAAATGTATTTCATAATATTTTTTTTACCATATTTTTACCTCAGCGCATTTCAGCGAGGAATATTATGCACAGAATCTGACCGGTGGCAGAGCAGCGCGCTGATTCGCTCTGAGCGATCACGTGATGTTCCTTGCCGCCATTAACTCAGTTACGCGTTCGCACGTATTTCAGAGCGAAAAGCGATTGCGTTTTTTCACATTTCAGCGAGGAACATTGCCATTCACACCACATAGGTTTTTTTTTCTTTCATCTTTAGATCCATATTTTTTTTCAGCGAGGAATATTATACACGGAATCTGAATCGGTGGCAGAGCAGCGCGCTGATTCACTCATTCGCGCTCATTGATGACGATCACGATCACGTGATCACGAATGATGTTCGTGACACGATAACGTGATGTTCCTTGCCGCCATAAACTCACAGCAAGTAGCATAGATTTTAGCATGATTAGCATTTAGCATGATTTAGGATGATTTAGCATAGATAGTAGCATGTTTCACATAGATTTTTTTTCAGCGAGGAATATTATACACGGACTCTGACCGGTTGCAGAGCAGCGCGCTGATTCGCTCAGAGCGATCACGTGATGTTCCATCCCCGCTGCCAGTTGGCTTCACTTTTCACGGAGTATGAGCGTTCTATATATTGTTGCGGATATGAGATTGGCCTCCATCCATATCCGCTTGTAAATATTCCCCTATTTCCCCAATACTTCCCAACTATCCCCAATCCCCCATTCCCTAGTCCCATTTTCTGTAAACAACATTCTGTAGACCCGACCTTCCCCTATTTCCCCCAATTAAATGTCGTATCCAGGTCCACCGCATCTCACGTAGACAACTATAGGACATCTTGCTAGTTATTCTTAGTCTATGTCAGTTAAGGACTCGTTTCCATTAATTCTGACTCTTCGTTGCACCAGAATGTGATTGTATGGCACCGTTAGAAAGTTTAGGACCTCCCAATACCTCCCCGCAGCTCTCCCTCATGGTACAACAACAACAACAACAACAACAGCGGCGGCGGCGCGGGGAGTGTGCGTCCTCACTCCGGCTTGGTTAGCCGCCATTGAACATGTGCTCCGACGGGGTTACCACGCAGGGGCTCGCCGTCAGCTCCTCGTCAAGGGCGGAGCCCGGTAACCCCCCGCACCCAATAGAAGCGGCGGACCGATTCCATCTGGGGCGGAGCTAACGAGCCGAGGGCGTGTCACTCCTCGCTATGCATGCGCAGGAAGAGGGAGGTGACGTCAGATGCGCCCTCAGCTTGGAGAGAGAAGACGCCACCTCCGAGCGCTGAAATACCTCCCCGCATCTCTGGACCGGACCGTGTTGATTCTGCCCCTGAGCCAAGGTGCACCTTGTGCTATCGACTGCCTGTCCTTCCTTGCCATCAATCCCTGTGTAAGTCAGTCTTGTCCCGTTTGTCTGTGGTCTGTCAGGGATAAGATAAGACTGTGTCTAAGTGCCCATCTTTTCTGTGCTTTACCTCTTACCGTGTAATCTACCCTTTTCTGCATCACCAATTATATCCTCCTCCGGAGGTCTTGAGAACTGTACCCCCTTGTGTCGTTTCATTAATCCCAGCCGTTGTGTCCTTTCCTTCATTGATTTAGCATAGCGCGATTTGGTCAACGTCGGGCGGGATCGGGTTCTAATCGGGGAGTAACTGTTCGGACGCGGTAATACCAAACCGCTCGGTAAACTAACATCTAAAACCGCGTCAGTAACAATTGGTGTCGAGGAGTGAGATCGGACCCGAAGCGTGCTTCACGCGCTCGAAATTATTAACGGCGAAATTTGATTTTGTTTTACAAAAATAAAAACCCGAATTTTGAAAGTCGCGCTATGGCAGATCAAGACGGCTGGGTTCCGGTAGAGGAGAGTGAGGCAGGGTCGATCCAGGACCAAATTGAGGGACATGAGGAGAGCGAAGCAGTGAGGGTGGCAGGGTCGCAAAATAGCGTCCTCGCGCACGAGGTTACGGGCGCGCAAAATGGCGCCTCGCACATGGCCACGGCGACCGCGCCCGCGACCGTAGTAGAGCCGCTGGTAGATTTGGACCTTTTTTTAATACAAATGAAGGCCCTTATGGCCCAGAATAGCGAGAAAATGAGAGAGGACATGGGGGCCAATAGCCAAAGGTTAGAACAAAGGATGGGGTCCAATAGCGAGAAATTGAGGGAGGACATGGGGTCCAATAGCGAGAAATTGAGGGAGGACATGGGGGCCCAGATTGGAGGGTTAGGGAGTAGAATAGAGGGATAAGACAATAGATTAGGGGAAATACAGGAGGGGTTAATGGGGGTAGAAAACAGAATGGCCGCTCAAGAGAATCAAATGGAAGGGATGCAAACGGGGTTAGAGGGGTTAGAAAACAGTATGGAAGGCAAATTGAGGGACATGAGGGACCAAGCGGAAAGGGAAGTTAAAAAAATGGGGCAGCAGATAGAGCGGGTCAGAATGGGGGTAGAAACTAAATTGGATGCTCACAGGGAGGAAATGGAGCAGATGAGGGTGGCATCTGGGCAGGAGATGCAAGTGATGGGAGAGGAGATCAGAAGAGGTGTGAGTGAGGAGGTCGGAGGAGTGCGCGAGGAGGTGAGGCACTGTAAGGAGCGCATGGAGAAGGAGGTGAGAAAGGGGACTGTAAAATTGCAAGGTGGTATAGAGGAGTTGACGCTGGGAGTAGAACAACTGACAGTGGGACAAAAGGAGTTGGGGGACCAGGTAAAGAAGAACACAGCGGTAATAGAGGGTTTAAAATCGACACAGGAGATGAAAAAGGACGTAGGGGTAATTAAAAAAGAGTGTCAGACGGTACATGAGGACCTGACGAGGAAAATGAACAAGGTGGTAGAGGTGATGGAGGTTAAAGAGCGGGAGGTGCGGGAGCACATAGAAAAAAATAAGGTGGAGTTAGAGGAAGAACTTAAGGGGGCGCACGAGGAGATGAAGGAGGTGAAGCAGAAATTAGAAGAAGTGGAAGAAGGGGTGAGCGAAATTAAGAAGCGACGGAGAGAGGATAAGAAAGAGATAAAGGAGGAAGTAAAAGAATTGGTCCAAAGTCTGTGTTCGGATCGTGATGATGTGCTCATTAACCGGATGAGGGATTCGCAGGTGATGGAGGAGAAGCGAAGAGAAAGAGGACCCGGTGTAAGTGGTGACCAATATGGTCGTGCGTATGATGCGCCAGGTGATTTAATAAGCTTGGGGGTCGAGATGGACCCGGATGTTCGTGAGAGGCCAAGAGTGAGGTGTATGGCTGGTCCGGAGGGTATGGAACGAGGGTGCGAGCGAGAGGGTCCGGTGATGGGAGAGGTGCGGGGTGTGAGTGAGCAAGGTTGTGGTGGTATGGAATGGGTAGCGGGTTGCGGAAGTGTGACCCATGCATCGACACCAACAGGGGTAGTTTTTAGAGGGACAGGGGAGGCACGAGAGCCCCTTGGGGGTAATGTACTGTGGGGGCCCGGCCGGTTCGGCCCCGCGCTGACCCCGCAAGGGGCGACGCACGGGGTCCGGCAGGCGGGCAGCGACTCACATACGAGGTGGTCCCACAAGGTCCCACTCACGCCGTATGACGGTGGGTAAGGGTGGCATCCCTGCCACCCTTCCCATGTGGGGCAAATGCGCTATAGCTTATGGGGTATGGCAGTGAAAACTAGCCCGGGTGGGTTAGGTTATATTGATAGGGATCTAGCGAAGATGACATTAGGTGACGCTAAGATTAGTTAGTGACTGATACCTGTAGTGGGGACGCAGGTAGATTAGTATGGATGATAATGACGAGGGAGCGCAATAGTTTAAAGGGACGACTGGGAAGCGCAAGTTTCAGAGGGGAGTAGTTAGATGAGATGATGCTGTGTGATTGAACAGGTGTGATTGCACAGGTGTGCAACTGAACAGGTGTGTGGAGCAGTGTGGAGCAGTGAGTGTTGTGGATCAGCGCGAATGCGCTTGGGGAGAGAAGGGTGCAGGTGGCACCAGGTGTGAGAGCACAGGTGCGCAAGTACAGGTGTGTGGAATATATGGAGCAGAGAATGAGTGGTGTGGAGAGAGTTGGAGTAAGTGGTACGGAGTGGTGTGCATGGTGCGAAGGTGTGGATGGGGGAAGAGTCGACCCCTTTTCACGAGTACCCGGGGCGGGTAGTGTAAGTGTTAGGTAGAGGGTACAGGTAAATTGTGGTTGGATATTGGCATCTGTGGTGCGGGTGAAAGAATGGTATTTGGATGGGTGCATTAGTGTTGTGGAAATGGCTGGGCGTGTAGCCTGTTAGTGTGTGTAGTTGGTTTGGGCACTCCACCACTGTGAGGATGTCGGCCAGGTGAGGCCGCAGGTGGGCTCTGGGAGCCGGCAGTAGTTGTTGTGGAGGGGGCCCGAGGATCCGGAGGACGGACCCGGGTAGCCCGTGCCAGAGAGGGCACTGAGGGGGTGAGAGTGCGAGAGGGCCTTCCCCAGTTAGTTAGGTTAGGGTGAGGAGCAGGTAAGCTCGGGTGGCAACTACAGTGGTGGAGGTGTGCAGGTGGGTAGACCTGCTGGGAGAGCTACACGTCACAGCCCAGAAATTGTGCGAGGGCACCGAGTGATGAATCGGGGGAGTGAGACCCCAAATTGAGAGGCACCACAGTTTGGTCAATGGGAATTGGTTTTTAGAACCCATAGTGTAAGTTGGCCAATGGATTGGCAGGGAAAGACCCTGGGTAATGTAAAGTTGTTGAAGTCATTTAGGAAATAGTTAGGATTGATGAACCTGTCACACCATACGCAGCCACTTACCTGAGGTGAGGATGATGACTCCACACCTGCGTTTTCTTTGTTCTGTGTTGCAGGAAGGGAGAATTGCTGTGTGGATTTGTGAGATGCATCACGACGTGGATGAGACATTGGGGTGATTCCATCTCTCCCTCCTTAGGAGGGACTGATGATGAATTGGTGATGGCAAATTTTGATGAGAGTTGGAAATGGCAAATTTGATTGGTTAGGAGGGAGAGAAGACGAATTTGGTTTATGGGAGGAACGGGGAAGACAGTAGGGACGTTTGTTGATGTGTAAAGTAGATGTTTATGGGTAGTGTTGTGTTTTGTGGATACAGTAAGGGGTAAGGGAGGGGCAATGTAGGTTACCTGGTGGGGGGGGGGGGGGGGGGGGCGTACGGTAGGAACGTACCTGTCTCACCTGGTTCCCATGTGCCCCCAGTGTGCATTACCTTGTATTGCGTGCACTTTTGCGCCCTTACCACCTTACTCGATTGTCTTCTTTTTTTGTCTCCCACCTCCGAGGATCTGGCTTTGGGGCAGAGAGAGAGGAGAGAGAGGTGCTGGCTCCGCAGTTGTGGGCCTGTACTTTCGCTGCTTGCTGCCTGGATCGATACACCATATGGACCGCAGTTCTTTTGCGGGCAAGCACCACCCGTTGATGGACCTCTGGGTCAACGTGGCACCTCTGCCATAGAGGTGAACCACTATAGTTGGCCCCCTGACGGCCACAATTTAGAAATGGACGCGGTTGGCGCCTTTCTTTATTTCTAGGGAAGCCAGAAGGCCAAGTGCTCCAAGAAGGCAAGACCAGCGGCAGAACATCGGCCGGCTGCGACACCACCGGTGATTATTGAACACTTTATTGGTGCACCGGATGGTGCTGACTGTATGTATGGGGTGGTGCTTTTGGTGCTTGGATGGGGTGCTCTGCACATTATTAAAGGCCGTAGGGCCACAGGGCACTCGTGGGTTGGTGTATCGATGCTGGCATGCGTGCTCTCTCTATGCATAACATCTGCATGTGTTCCTCAAAGAACAGGTCCTGGATCGTAGTGTAAATATCAGTCTTGTGTAAATAATGCTCCCTACCGGCTGTATGTTTAGTTTGAGGATTCTTTCCGCGATTCGGTTATCCTGTGGGTGTGTTTCTGTGAGGAGAAGGGTGCAACGTCGCAGGGGGGACATATTTACTCATTTGTGAACATCTGTAAAACTGTCGCACTCAGGGTTGAGTTAATAGTAGAGGGAACTACATCTGAGTGCCACACTAAAGTAAGTAAAAATTTATCGGGTCGGGCCGCCCCGAGGTAGAGAAGGGTGCAATGTTGCGGATATGAGATTGGCCTCCATCCATATCCGCTTGTAAATATTCCCCTATTTCCCCAATACTTCCCAACTATCCCCAATCCCCCATTCCCTAGTCCCATTTTCTGTAAACAACATTCTGTAGACCCGAGCTTCCCCTATTTCCCCCAATTAAATGTCGCATCCAGGTCCACCGCATCTCACGTAGACAACTATAGGACATCTTGCTAGTTATTCTTAGTCTATGTCAGTTAAGGACTCGTTTCCATTAATTCTGACTCTTCGTTGCACCAGAATGTGATTGTATGGCACCGTTAGAAAGTTTAGGACCTCCCAATACCTCCCCGCAGCTCTCCCTCATGGTACAACAACAACAACAACAACAGCGGCGGCGGCGCGGGGAGTGTGCGTCCTCACTCCGGCTTGGTTAGCCGCCATTGAACATGTGCTCCGACGGGGTTACCATGCAGGGGCTCGCCGTCAGCTCCTCGTCAAGGGCGGAGCCCGGTAACCCCCCGCACCCAATAGAAGCGGCGGACCGATTCCATCTGGGGCGGAGCTAAGGAGCCGAGGGCGTGTCACTCCCCGCTATGCATGCGCAGGAAGAGGGAGGTGACGTCAGATGCGCCCTCAGCTTGGAGAGAGAAGACGCCACCTCCGAGCGCTGAAATACCTCCCCGCATCTCTGGACCGGACCGTGTTGATTCTGCCCCTGAGCCAAGGTGCACCTTGTGCTATCGACTGCCTGTCCTTCCTTGCCATCAATCCCTGTGTAAGTCAGTCTTGTCCCGTTTGTCTGTGGTCTGTCGGGGATAAGATAAGACTGTGTCTAAGTTCCCATCTTTTCTGTGCTTTACCTCTTACCGTGTAATCTACCCTTTTCTGCATCACCAATTATATCCTCCTCTGGAGGTCTTGAGAACTGTACCCCCTTGTGTCGTTTCATTAATCCCAGCCGTTGTGTCCTTTCCTTCATTGATTTAGCATAGCGCGTTTTGGTCAACGTCGGGCGGGATCGGGTTCTAATCGGGGAGTAACTGTTCGGACGCGGTAATACCAAACCGCTCGGTAAACTAACATCTAAAACCGCGTCAGTAACAATATTTTCAATTCAGTGCGCCCGACTCGCTCACGTACTTGATTTGTGGCATAGACATGGCCATTGGGCCTTCACGGTGTAATTTGTGCGAGGCTTTTGTCCGAGTGAGCTGGAGTCGAGAGGGCGAATGTACGGGTTGGGAATGTACGGGTCTCCCTTCCCCTACCCGGCAACGCCAGTACTGGAGGGCGTCACAGGATCGGTGAGTCTCCAAAATCCACTTCGTGCTGTTGCGAAGAATCAGGATGATGTCGCGATTGTTGTGCTGCTCTCCGACCATGAGAACTGCAACGTCATTGTTGACTGGCCTTCCCCTTCCCTCCCCCCTCCCCTCCCTTTTCCCCCTCCCCCTCCTCTCCCATCCCTCCCCCCCTCTTCTCCCTCACATTTATACACGGAATGCCGGGTACTTCCCCCCCCTCTTCTCCCCTCCCCCCCTCTCCTCCTCTCCCCTCCTCTTCCCCCTCCGGCAATGCCGGGTACTTCTGCTAGTTATCTATATATTGTTGCGGATCTCGAGCCTGTCGACGTGCAAAGGGGGGTTAAACACTTTTCCCCCTCAGGCCTTCGAGTCCACAAGGCCACCACCCACTTTACACTCGTGGGGCGGATTGCGGAGCAATTCCAGCCGCCACCCCCGTAGCGAGCGTGCGGAAGGGTCTCTGGTCGAATCCCCAAGTACCTTCAATACACACGCCGCCACGAGAACGGGAGCTGGACCTCGCACGAGTCACGCTGGTCTGATACGCCCGAGCGGTTTGCGTGTCACGTGACTCGTGCCGTTAATTATTATTGACCCGATTGAGCGGTTTTATTTCGTACAATGCGAGGCCAATGGTGGAAAAGACGTATACGGCCAAATGGAAGCAAAAGAACACAGGTTTATTTATAATTTGTACAGTGATCAGGGCAAAGAGACACAAGGCAGAAACTTAACGTCCTTAACTTAATAACCCAGACAAGGGCCCTCTCACTCATGCGGGGAAAGGAAGGAAGAGAAGAGAATGCGCTCAAGCGCGGTCGTTGGTGCACTTCGCCCTGGACAGCTCGTAGGGCGCTCCCTTGATGACGTTCGCGGCACAAGACGTCGACCTCGGTCGAGCACACACGGGAATCAGCCCAGCGTGTCCCGATGTTAGAGAGGCAACCGCGCACGTGCAGGGAGCCCAGGCAGGAAGATCGTTGGAGTCTCGGGCCCCGGGAGAGATCGTCCTGCGAAAGCGCTTGTAACAGGCGGCAGAGAACAGGGCAGGGGCAGAACGCAGACGACAGAGAGAGTTCGTGCTTTCGACCACAGAGAGCAGAGAGAGCTGGGAGCTTGGCCACGGAGAGAGAGTTCGTGCTTCGAAGTCCTGGGCTAGAGAGTCAGTTCGGGGATCCGGACCGGGTTTTATAGCCCCTCCCAGAGTCCCACCCGAATGTCCCAAGCACCTCCCCTGGTTGCCGTTGCTGGCCACTCCCCAGACTTGTTCCAGGCCCTAGCACATGGCATTCTAGCCCAATTGAGGCCCACACTTACTGGCCTGCTCAACGCATACGAACACAGGAAAGGAGACTACGCTTACATTTAATAAGAAATAACTGAACTAAGCGAGGCTACATGTTGTGGTGCAACTAACTAAGAGGGGGGTTTGCCTTTATTAGAAAAACCGCAACATGACCCCCTCTCTCACCAGACTCGTCCCGAGTCGACCCCAGTCGGAACGACCTGTAGAGTCTGGCATTCAATTTTACAATTACTTTTAATGTGACACATAGGTGTAATCCCCCTAACATTTATTCTGACCCATGTGTGTGACATTTTTAACACTAGATATGCCACCCCTAATGTGTTTAGCAGCTATTCTATCAGACTCACACCCACAACTATCCGAGTATTTCTGGAATTTTCAAACTAAACACATAGCCGGTGGGCACATTTTTATATGTACATGCACAGAACTTAACCTTTATTTACAATTCTATGACCCAGGACCTACACTTTGAAAAAGAATTGGAGGAGAGAAAATAAAGCACTCATTATGGCACTTGCTGCTTGCATCTTGCATGTGCGGTTAACAAAACTGGCTGGCCCTGACCGGTATACAGGCCATGTGGAACATAAGGGCCATCTAAATCTTCCATTTTCATTCTTGGCACACAAGAGCACACAATTTCTTTTTCATTGGCCAGCAGGGCCACTCTCACGTTGCCCAACTGCGTGGCGTCAGTGCCACTCAACTGGTGGTCCGAAGGTGCAAGGTAAATTGCAGCAAGATGCTGCACAGCAGAGGTGCGGGCCACAAGGCTTGTGGTCCATAAGTGCAGCAAAAGGAATGGCAGCAAGGTGCTGCACAGGTGTGACACGGCAGGATGGATGCTGCACAGGTGCGATGGTGCAGCTCAGCTGCACAGGTGTGACATGGCAGAATTGATGCTGCACACGTCGGCCTCCAAACGGTCCTGGGGCGGGGAGGGAAGACAAGGCGTAACAAGCAAACGGAAAGGCACACGGTAGCACACGAGAAACAAGGTAACCAGGCACCACCATACCTGGTGCGGTGCGAGGGACGCGGCGGAGCGAGTGGAGCAAGCTCGTCCCTAACCGTCCGTACCCCCCACCGTTGGCTACACTACCGTAGTCCCCCTTGTATTTACAATTCTTCTCTATGTCTTGTCTCCCATATCCCCTCTATGCCAAATTCGTCTCCAAATCCCTCCCAGGAAGGAAGGGATGGAACAAAAACAATGTCTCACCCACGTCATGATGCGTCTTACTTCCAAACGGCTTACAGAGCCCTGGTGTGAAGCTCGTCCTCCTCGGTGAATGGCTATGGATGGTGCCAAGGGATTTCTCATCCGAACTACACTAATAGCATTACACTTTTAAACTACCCGGGGTCGTACCCTGCCAATTGGCCTCTTTAAACTATGTGGTTCTAAGAACCCGAATTCCCATTGCCCACACTGTGGTGCCCTCCAACTTTGGGTCTCACCCAACGAATTTTCGATCTGTGCCCTCGCACAATTTTGGGGCTGGGTCGTGTGGCTCAACCAGCAGGTCTACCTACCTGCGCACCTCCGCCACTGAAGCCGCCTCCCGAGCTTGCCTGCTCCTGACGACGACACTAACCGGGGAAGGCCCTCCCTGGCACTTACCCCCTCTATGCCCACCTCGGCATCGGGCAACCCGGGTCCTCCCCTGGGATCCTCGGGCCCCACTCACACACTATCCTAACCGGCTCCCAGAGCCTACCTGCGGCCTCACCTGACCGACAAGCTACCAGTGACGGAGTGCCCAAATAACCACACGCACCAATTAAGCCACACGCCCAGCCATTGCACAGTCTACTGCACCCTACAAAACACTACTTGCTACTACCCGCACCAGGGGCGTCAATATCCATGCAATTTACCTATGCCCTCTATCTGGCTTTACACTACCCACCCCGGGCTTTCGCGAATGGGTTCCACTCCCCGCCCATTCAATCCTTCGCACCATGCATTCCACACCTTTTACTTCCACACCAACTACTTTCACACCATTTATTTCCACACACCTCAACACAATTCCATTTATTTTTCACACACAATTCCTCAAACAAACAGCATCTCCCCCCCCCCCCCCCCTTCCCACGCCTCCTCCCCCCAAGCCCTCTCCCTCCCACACATCTCCCTGCTCTCAAATGTAATGTTTGTGTGCTTCCCCTTCTCTCCCCATCTTGTCTTCCGCTCCCTCTTTTTATATATTTTGTTTGTCTGGTTGATTTGTTTGTGAAATAAATGTTAGCTCTTTCACGAGCCTCGATTCAGTATACAAAAAAATCATCTATCTGCCTAATTTCCCCTAAAACTCGTGCTTCCCTTGTCGTCCCTTTACACTATGCACACCCTTTTCTTTAACAACTACCTAAACTCTATACGTCCCCTCTAGTTCAGGTGTCCTACTTAATTATTGTCCCTAAGGTCTTCTAAATCCCTATCATTATCCGAGCCCTCCCTCGGCTAGCTTCGGTGCCCCATGGAGGCAACCATTGCTGGCCCCTCCATGTGCCTAACACTACCATCCCCCTAAACAAATGCTCATGGCCCCCCCCATGGGAGAAATGGTTACACTACCATTCCCCCACATAGGGTACACTACTCTCACCAGTCCTCTACACTATGAGCCTCTCCATGTGGAGGTACCTTGTCACAGCTCGGCCTCGAAGGGCCGAGCGATCTATGCGGGTGGTTGGTCGCCTGTATGTGGTGTCCGTCCGGCATTGACGATCCGCGGGGGGAGGGATTAATGGGCCCAGGTGCCGGCTCCATCCCTGCGCGGGCCTCGCGGTCCCACGCACGATGACCCAACCGGCCACGGTCAGGGCACCTCACCCGATAAGGTGCGTGGCTCTGAAAACCCGAACCTCCCCTCAAACCCGGCCGACCGCCCTTGCCGCCATACGGCACCAACCATACAGTGCGGGGGCCGGAGGCACGAATCGTGCACGCCGGTCCTTGTGAGACCGATGTAGCACCGATCCCCTCCGGTCCACGCAGCACACAACTCACCGGGGGCTCGCGTATGCTACCCGTCCCACTAAGGACTACCCCGGTCGGTGTCGATGCCTGGGCTGCGTCCTCACCACGCGCGACCCACTCCACGCTCGCACACCAGCCCTTCACACACTCTGCTATCGCACAACCAGGCGCACACGCGCCCACCACACACTTCGTTATCGCACAACCAGGCGCACACGCGCCACCCACACACTTCGTTGTGCATTCTTGCTCGCACTCCGGTGCACACTCCTCTTTTGCACACTCGGTCATCACACACGCTGGTGCACACTTTTCTTTTACACTCTCGAACATCGCACACGCCGGTGCACACTTTTCTTTTACACTCTCGGCCATCGCACACACCAGTGCACACTCTTCCCACACACACTCCGGTGTGCATTCTCCCTCGCACTCCGGTGCACACTCCCGCTCCTCGCACTCCGGTACGCACTCCCTCTCATACCGCACAATGGGCCCTTCGCGAATGCCCGGGTCTCGCCTCTCTCCCAAGCCCGCCGAGCACCCGTTCGTGCCAAACACATTCCCGCCATTAGTGCCACTCACCTCGGGGCTCTCCTTCCCCGGCTTCTCCGCCAGCACCTGCAAACTTTTTATTGGGTTAGCAAGCACGGCATCACGGTGCAAACACAAACTTTGTGCAGATTCCATCACCTCCTCCCGTGATGTATTCTCTGTCTCTCCCGTCTCTTCAGCCCCAATTATTTCTTCTTCTAACACGACGATCGTCGGCGCCCCTAAAATTTCCTTTTCCAACCCAACCTTCGCCCCCAAAATTTCCTTTTCCAATTCGACGATCGTCGGCCTCTCTACACCCCGCGTCGCTACTCCCATAGTCCCCGTCAATTTGGCTGTGCTCCGCTTCAACCCGCTCTCCATGCGTTCCCCGCACCGCTTCACCCCGTCGCGTACCACTGCGACCTCCCCGCTCAGCTTACGCCCTATGTCCTCCCCCATTTTTTAATTGTCCTTTCTTGACTCTGCCCTCATCTTCTGCATATCGCACCTGGATTCCTCCCTCTGGGTATCCATTCGCTTAGCCATGGTGTCCATTCGATTAGCCATCTTTTCCTCATTACTTCTCATTTCCCTTCTTGATTTGTCCCCTCCATCTCCAGGGATGCATTTATTTGAGCCAAGAGTAATTCGATGTCAAACCCGGCTTGCACAGCGGGCCCGGCTTCCGCCGCCACATGTGAGGCGCCGCCATTTTCTTCTCCTACTGCTGCACCCTCATCATTTCCTCCACTACTAACTCTTCCTGCTGGTCCTGGGTCCTTGGTTCTTCCTCATCTATTACTCCCACCGCCTTGGTGGGAGTTTGGTCGTCTTGGCCAGCCATTGTACGAATTGAATTTGTTTTTAAAACTAAATTTCATCCACTCGTAATTTCTTTTGAGTGCGTGCAGCGCACTCCAGGTCCAAAAATCCCACCAATTCGTTGCGGATCTCGAGCCCGTCGATGTACAAGGGGGGGTTGAACCCCTTTCCCCCTCGGGCCTT